>NW_003298848.1:45865-115514 GCF_000151645.1 Tuber melanosporum | reverse complement strand
GTTTCCAAGCTCAAAAAAGGAGCAACATTCGTGATATAATCGCAGAAGATTCACTGGCGGAAAATGATGAGGGGCCCCAGTAAACGGTGGTCTGGTAGACCCAAGATGTGGACCTGGAAAACCCATCAAAGTAGCTAACTACTACATGCCACTACATTCGCAGAGAGGAGAAGAAGTTGGTGATCATTTGATGATCAAAACGAGGATACTTAACGAAAAGCACGAAGAAACAACAATATATGCAATTCTCGACTCAGGGGCTACTGAAGATTTGATTGACAAAGAAATCTGCGACAAATAGGGCCTCCACATCAAGAAAGCGAAGAAAGTGAGGTAGGTCTACTTAGCAGATGGAAAGTCAAGCGCAATGGGTCCTATAACCCATATGGTGACAGTACCTATGGACATTGACAGTCATAGGCAAATGGCAACCTTTCAGGTAGCAGATCTTGAGAACCATGAGATAGTTCTAGGGATGCCATGGTTACGAAAACATAACCTGATAATCGATTGGAATGAGAATAAGATGACCTTCACCAGTGAACTGTGTGCGACATGATGTCTCAACAGTTTACTTGTAGTCTACTCGACAGGGGTACGAGAAGCGGAAAAAGAAACTTTGCATGCAAAGTTCGCCAAGATGCGGCAAGATCAGAGAGTCTGGATACAAAAACTGGACCAAGAGCCAGTAGGACATGACTTGTATGCCAATGAAGTAATCAAGATACCTGCTAATGGGCAGGCAACGATAGTAACAGGAATAGCCATCTGACTACCAGAAGGCACATATGGACGAATAGCACCCTGCAGTAGTCTAGCAGTCAGATATCGACTCATGACTATGGCAGGAGTGATCGACTTCGAATATACAGGTGAAATCAAGGTGGTCTTGGCCAACCTGGCTCAAGAGGACTATGAAGTCCAAAAGGGCAATCGAATCGCACAGTTGATCATTGAAAAAATCAACAAAGAGGATCTGCACGAAGTAGATCAACTGGAAGAAACCACAAGAGGACATAAGGGATTTGAAAGCACAGACCAAAACCAGCTCGATACAACAAAGAGAATCGAGATCAAGGAGATTACAGTACAAGCCTTTGGACGGTGCTATCGAAAAGGAGATACAACAGGAATTCTCAAATGGACATACGAAGACGAAAAAGCAGTCCTAGCGAAAATCAATATCAGTATGGAACTAGCAATTCAAGACAAGAAATACCAAAGCAAAAAGAGATAGAAATAATTGATTCCAAAGGAATATCATCAATTCACAAACCTCTTTAAAGAAGAGGAAGCTAAGGAGCTACCACCTTGAACACCAGGAATCGATTACGAAATTCAGCTGGACAAAGACGAGAAAACGGGAAAAACAAATGAGATTCCCTACAAGAAGTTATACCCCCAAGAAGAAGCAGAGCTCGAAGAACTTAGAAAGTACATCGAGCAAAATCTAAAGTGAGGATGGATCAGAGACTCCTTCGCATTAGGAGGATCCCCAATACTATTCGTCAAAAAGAAAGATGGAAAAATGAGACTCTGTGTCGACTACAGAGCCCTCAATTCGGTTACCAAGAAAGATCGATATACACTACCCTTAATTGGAGAGGCACTGGATAGACTACGGTCAGCAAAATACTTCACCAAGCTTGACATCTAGGATTCATACTACAATATATGCATCAAGGAAGGAGATGAATGGAAAACTACATTCGCCTCGAGATATGGAATGTTCGAATCCTTGGTTATGCCCTTCGGACTAAGCAATGCACTGGCTTCACTCCAAAGGTGGATCACCAGTGTACTCAATAAATACCTCGACATATATTGCATCATATACTTGGACGACGTACTCATCTCCTCGGAAAATATGCAATAATACCAGATGGATATCTGCAATATCATAGCTGCAATACAAAAATCAGGAATGAAGATGAAACCCACAAAATTTGAATTTCACGAAGAGGAAATGGAATACCTTGGATTTATCATCAATCGAAGCGGGGTCAAGGTCGACCCAGTCAAAACGGCAGCAATATGGGATTGTGCCAAACTGAACAACAGAACAAATATTCAATGCTTTATGAGATTCTGCAACTTTTATCGAAGATTCATAGAGGGATTTAGCAGGCTTGCAAAACCACTCTATAACCTAACAAAGAAAGACAAGAAATGGGAATGGGGAGAAACTGAACAGAAAGCATATGATACAATATGAACGCATCTAACATCGGCACCCATGCTAGTTTATTTTGACCCAAACTGAAGGAGAATGATAGAAACAGACGCCACAAAATATGTGTGCTCAGGCATACTTTCGCAACAATGTGAAGACAGAAAATGGAGGCTAGTATCTTACCGATCCAAGACAATGACCCCCACAGAGTACAACTATGACATTGCAAACAAAGAACTATTAGCGATAGTTCAAGCATTGAAGGAATAGAGGAGATCTATTTTGAACAACGACCATCCAGTCTAAGTTCTAACCGACTATAAGAATCAGGTCTTATTCACGACTACCAAAGAACTGAATGACCACCAGATAAGGTGGATGGAACACCTTAGCAAATACAACTTCAAAATCGAATACCCACTAGGCAAAGAGAGCAGAAAGCTAGATGCTCTTATAAGGATTGCAAGCAACAAACTACAAACGAAAGAAGACGAAAGGATCAAACAAAAAACACAGACAGTATTACTAAAAACCTACTTCGAGGTAATGGAGGTTATTTAATTCTTATCAACGGAGGAAAGAAAAATTGAGAAAGCAAGCGAAAGAGACAAAACTGTTCAGATAATAAGAAAAGCATTGAAGGAAGGAAAAAAGGAGATGAAAGGAATTGCTCTGGGTTTATACCAATGGAAGGATGGAAACATATGGTACAATGGAAAAAAATGGATTCCAGAAAAAGAAGAGATAAGGACAGACATCATACAACAACACCACAATATCTGAATAGCAGGATACGGAGGAACGGCTAAAACCACAGAATTTATCACGAGGTCATTCTATTGGCTAGGACTGTGTGAAGATGTCAAACGATATGTCAATAACTGCGACATATGCTAAAGGACAAAAACGGCTAAACACGGTGTATATAGATTACTGAAATCAAATGAAGTTCCTGAATGACCATGTGAAACAATTACTGTAGATTTCATTACGGACCTATCAGTATCGGAAAATTCTGATAGCATCCTTGTCATAGTAGATGGTCTGACCAAAATGAGTCATTTCATTCCAGTCAGAAAAGATATCGACACGAGGGATTTTGTACAAATATTCTTCCGAGAAGTCTTCCGACTTCATAGCCTCCCAAAGAATATCATTACCAATCAAGGAACACTATTCACATCAGGACTATAAAAGAAAGTAACCAGAGAAATGGGAATACCAAACAGGATGAAAACAGCATTCCACCCGCAAACAGATGAACAAATGGAACCGGTAAACGTGATACTCGAATACTATTTATGGGCCTATGTCAATTACCAACAAGATGATTCGTACAAACTGCTATCAGTGGCTGAATTCGCATACAACAATGGAAAGCAAGAAACAATCGGCATGACACCCTTCTTCGCGAAATACCGACAACATCTACAAAGTCAGACCACATATCATATGATTAATAGTATAATACTGGACAAAACAGATATGAGAAAACTAGATGAAACATTACAATACGAAATGAGTCAAGCACAACAATGACAAAAAGAACAATATGATAAGCACCGAAGACCAGATCCGAACATACAACAGGGACATATGGTATGGCTCATACCACGCAATATCCATATGATGCCACCATCAAAGAAATTGGACTACAAGAAAATCAGACCATTCAGGATACTGGAAAAAGTAGGCAGTGGAGCTTATAAACGCTCCATTCCACCCTCAATGCGAATACACAACAAATTCCACATCTCACTCCTCAAATTACACGACAATAAGTTTCCCATACAAGTAAATACTCCTCCTCCTCCGATTGAACTCCAGGGAGAACCAGAATACAAGCTCGACGAAATAGTCAATTCTATACCTCGTACACGGTCACCTCCAATACCGAGCCAAGTGGACAGGATATTCGCCAGAACATAATAAACCTTGGTACTTCGCAAATAACTTCGAACATGCACAACATGCCGTCTCAACCTTCCACCAGCGATATCCAGGCAAGCCTGGTGTAGGTGATGATCACATTTAACCAAGACAAAGGTGAGGGAAAGGCTTCCATGCCTTTGAAACAACACGATGGCTGGGACATTAGCCCCCGCCAAACCACACCAACCAGCCCCAAATACTCATTCATTAGGATGACTGACAAAGAACTCAGGGAAAGGAAAAAACAAGCACAGCATAATGCCATGTCATGGACAGTATACTATGACGATAGATGTCCCACACAGTACAGGAACAAGGATGGTACAGGATAGTTCCCGAGCAAATACAAAAAGTTCGGTCTGCGCCCGGACCAAGCCCTAAAGCACTGGAAACACTGCTTTAACAACACGTGCAAGATGCACTGGATAAAGAAAATCTCTGCAGGATACTACCCGCAGAAAGATGAGACAAAGAAATAGTGGAAAGGAAAAGATGCCACAGTATGGCAGAGAGCTAGGGCTTCAACAATGAGGCCCAGGGAGTGGAGAGCCCAAAACTCATCAACAGAAGCGGAACCAGATGCCAGGAGCCTATAGAGGCAAATCCGAGGACTCCAGGAACAACTTGGTCAGGCAGAAGCCACAATTTCAGCAAACGACAAAATACTTACGGAGCTACAACAGCTGAATGATGTTCAGAGACACACAATCGAGAGGGCAAATCTCACCTTGGAAACAGTGAGGGTAAGATGGAGGGAAGTGGATGACAAGTTCAATAGGCTTCAGAAGTCCATGCGCTCAGCATGTCGGGAACTATTGAAGCTGGGGGCAAGAGCCTAATAGGACTCAGGCTTAGGGAGAGAGGAGATAATGTCACGACTATGGCTTGGCAAGGAAAACGTTTTCACGTGACACATGGTTATGAGTCAAAGGTATGTTATTGTTTCACACATATGACTCATTCGAGTCCTATGATTTGTTATGTGTGGAATTTGTGATGCTTTCGTACATGGTTCAAATATGAGTCATTGGAGTGCGCCTGGCAAGTATGCCTTATGAGTATGCCTTGCGGGTAGGCCTTGCGTATATGATTTATGTTTCGCACATGACCTCGTTATGAAGTCATGTGTTTCACGCATATGACTCAGTCGAGTCATATGATTTGTTTATTGTGTTATGATTGGTTTATGAGTTTTAAACATGACCTCATTATGAGGTCACGGGTTTTGAGCATGTGACCACTTTGGTCATATGACTAGTTTGTTATGATTTAGTTTCGCACATGTGACCACTTTGGGTCACATGACTACTGGTGGGAAGAACACTATATAAGGAGGCCAATGCGGCCGAGGAGGATAGGTTCTTCACACTTTGTTCTAAGTACTTTTCCTCATCCTTGCCCTTGCTTCACCCAGCACGATTCTTTCACACTCACGATTGGCCTTGATGCCTTGGATTCTGGGAGAGATATCTGAGTTCGCTTAGTAGTTCCTGGAGTCTTTGGTGTTGAGATCTGTTAGGTGTTGCGTGGCGGATTACTTGTTTGCCTCTCGTTTCGTTGCCTGCTAGCTATCTCACGATGCTAGCACTTCGAGCTATTCATCACGGTCGCTTACGAGCCCCTTTCGGTAAAATGTCTTCAGCTTTCTGTCTATTGTCTACTCGCAGGTTTCGCGTTCAATTGGGGGGATTGAACATTGTGTTTTGGGGGATCACCTGTGTCGTTCTCTGAGCCAGCTCATGTTTTTGTTGGGTTTTAAATAAGTTCTTAGTTCTCACGATACAAAATGCCCTTAGGTTAGACTGATGACCTTCTTGAGTTTCAACTTATTGTACCGGCCGCATCATTCCTCAGGTGGCAGGGCAGTACCCACCCAGCCTCTCCTCGTTACATTTTTGTTTCTGCAGTTGGAATCCTATGATGTTGTTTATCACCCTTCCCTTGGAGTGTTTGTCCTTGTGGTATTTACAGTGATTCAGTCAGGTGTCTCCTCCTCGCCTCCGTGGGGATGGCTTTGACCCTGAAAAGACTTACCCTCTGGTGTGGTTTTTCATTGCTCCCTCAGGTGGTGTGGGATAATTGACTGCCAGACACTCGCGTTCTCTGGTACCTTAGGTGGTTAGGTTGTAGATTGTGGTTGGCGGCTTCACCCATTGCAAGTGGGGCCTACCTTCTGTTTGTCTCCTTCTGCTCATTCGCCCTCCCCCTCCCTGTCGTGTTGTTTGGGGGCGCCTCTTGCTCCTCGCTTGGTCTAAGATTACGGACCTGTGGGGCTGGCTTAGCTTGGCTCTGCCTAACTCTTTCCCAACTTGATTCGACTCCAGTTTGGCTGGGTTGGACTGTGTGGCTGGTGCCAGTGCCTTTAGGTACTAGTGCCCTATGCTTTGTGACTCCCAGCTGTGGCTGGTTAGCCCCACTCGGCTATGTGAGGCTGGGGTAATGGGGCTCTGTTGGGTGGCCAAGACCAGTGGCTGCTTGATGGGGCTAGGTATCAGCTCTCCAGTGGCTATCAGACAGTTGATCTGTCTGAGGGACTGGGGGGGCTGGATGAGCTCTGCGGCGCCTGGTGTGTGGGGCTTAAGGGGGGCTGATTGGCGGGGGAGAGGTACCTGCGAGCACCAGATGGGCCTGCGTCAGGTTGGGCGAGGTCTAATTAAGTGTTTTCAGTCAAGATTGGGCTGTTAGTCGAAGCTGCTGAGTGCTGTAAAGCTCCCTGGTGGACTGGTTGGCTGATGGCTACCTGTGTGGATAGTGGATTGCGACCACCTGGTTGGACTTGCTTAGGTCTTGCGTGCTGGGCTTTTGTGCAGTTTGTTTGGTTTCTTTGGTTTGGTTCTGGGTACGGCAGGAGGAGACAAGGCACCACAGGTGGGAGATAGGCCCCACTGATCCGTACGGTCTGCCACCACCTCTATGTGTTTTCTTTGTTTATAGAGTGTTTGTTTGCGGGACAGGCAGCAGGTGCAGGTCCTCCTTACCAGTACGCTCCTCGGAGGCAACTGGCAAAGTGGGTTCATAGGGTCGACGGCCTGGCATACGTGTGCGTGTGGTGGACATGTTGGTTACCTCCTCCTTACCATTGTGTCGCCTGTAGGTTTAGTTTGTGTGTTTGGTTTGGTTTTTTACTATAGTGGAGGTATTGCGGGACGGTATTTAGACCGGGTGGAAGAGATTTTCTTTTTTTCTTTTTTTTTTTCTTTTTAATTGTTGGACGAGGAACCTGGTCGGGTCGGTCTTTTGCTCTACTTCAGCTATGCTTAGTGCTGGATAGCTTCATACTAGAGGGGCTACGGACTTGGACAAGGGTGTAACGTGTTCGCAAGGTGCTAATCACGTTAATGGTAACAGATATGATAGTTGGCAAGTGGCCTGTTCTTCCAGAGAGGAGGCGAGAGCTGAGAACTAAAGGAGGCTTCGAGGGTGTACTGAGGAACAAAGAAGTAACCGTTCAATCAAGTATATTGAAATACTGTCTGTCGAAGTCTGCCTTTTCTATGGTAGAAACAGGCGGTCTTTAAAAACACAAATCTGTTCATGTTTAGCATGAACGAAACTAATCAAAGGTATCAATCGATACACTTTGGTGAAACTAATTAAGTATCAAAGCGATACATAAAACAAAACATAAAACAAAACCAAGTATCAAAGCGATACTTAAAACAAAACATAAAACAAAACCAAGTATCAAAGCGATACTTAGAACAAAACATTAAACAAAACCAATAACCGAGTACCCGTACCAGTTACATTCCCTAAAACAAAACAACTGTTTGAACAAACAAAACTAATAATCATCAAAAGCGGAGTCTGAGAAACTAAAGGTTTCAGTTTCCACGATGAACTGTTCATCGTAAGTGTCACACCAGGGACAAGAAGAAATCCTAAGAAAACATTTAGACTTAAAGAAATGCAGGTCACAGTAGTCACGAATACCAGATTCGCGCGGTACATCAACCCAAGCATGGTCGCAATCAGGACAGTAGTGTATCCAGAGGATTTCGAAATAGTCTTCAAGTTGGATAACATCGCGGTTCAACAACAGTCCAACAATCTGTTGTCGCCGCCTCACATTGAGTTCCTCATAGTTTGACATTGTTATGGTATTCGGATGGTGAATAGTAATCAGATAAGGTTGTCGAGAGCCTGCTCCATAGCTTGATTTTCCTCATCACTGCTTTCGAATTCCGACTCGAGGTATGGTGCCCAAAATACATCCCTAGTTTCGAGTTCCACATGCCATCACTCAGTCTCTGGCATTGTAGGCGTCTAGCACATGGTGATGTAAGTGATCGTTGGAGGGAGGGATTCGTTTGGCATGTTGTTTTTCCACCATTCATTTACCATATCTATAGCATATTCTAGTCCTTCTAGTGGTTCCCAGCTGTTTTCGCTCATTGGGTATCCTTTCCATTTGACCAAGAACTGATCATTTCCATGCCACAGGTGGTGGTCTCGGATTTCTGCAACTTCCCATTCATCTTTCTTATCAATGATGATAGACACAGGTCGAGAGTAGGATCTTCCAGAGAACTTGGAGTCATCATTTGGGTGGAATCGTTTAACAGCAGAGGTGTGGAAGACTCCAGTATTCCGGCGGTACATGCGTCCATCCATCTGGCTAGTGTAGTTTTCTGTATGCTCATCAAAGGATAAGACTTTGAAAGGTCCTGGCCATTGGGGTTGCAATTTCTTGCTTCTTCCAACATTGGTAATAAACATGTTTCCATGTACCATGAGTATATCACCTGGTGGAATAGGGATATGTTTGCGTCGTTGCTTTTGAGCAGTAGTCGTACTTCGGAATCAGGCAGCTTTAACAGCTTGGAAGGCATCATTTCGAATTGCTTGGTGGCGGTTCAGGTGGTCATTGGAGGCAGGGACTGAGGAGTTCTTAAATAGAGTTGTAGGTAGGAGGGGGTATTGGCGGCCGAAGATTGCCTTGTATGGCGACATTCCCAAGGTGTCTGAAAATCCAACTTTGATATATGCAGCGAGCTCAACAAGAGCTGGTTCCCAGTTGGTTTGCCATTCATTGATCATGTTCCTAATTGCGGTCTTAACTTCGCGGATTTTTCGTTCTGCCTGGCCATTAGTTTCATGATGTCCAGGAGCAGCCATAATGTGGTTGATTCCAAGGGAGGTCAAGGTTTGCTTCCAGAATCTGGCGGTGAAACGTGAATCAGCATCACTGACAATTGATAAGGGGTATCCATGGGGGGTGAATAGGTATCGTTGAAGG
Organism: Tuber melanosporum; assembly: GCF_000151645.1. Classification (NCBI taxonomy): domain Eukaryota; kingdom Fungi; phylum Ascomycota; class Pezizomycetes; order Pezizales; family Tuberaceae; genus Tuber; species Tuber melanosporum. The sequence continues at coordinate 106,170 of NW_003298848.1, read as the reverse complement.
TTATTCCTGGTGTCTCTGGAGGAGTCGGTAACTTTCATCGGTATGAGCCATGTGTATCCAGAAAGTCGATCGACAGCTACCAAGATAGTGTCATAACCTGCGGATTTGTTGAATGGTCCTGCGAAATCGATAGCATAGGACTCGAATAATTCACACGGTAATTGGAGGGTCTGTGCTTTTCCTTCAGGTAGTTGTATTCGTTCCTTATTTGCCTGACATAGTTCACGTTGTATGATGAAATCACGGAAGTCCTTTCGCATTTCAGGCCAGTAAACATATTCTGAGGCATATCACAGGTTGCGGTCCACACTGTGGTGTCCTTTGTTGTGGATTTCGGTGATGACATATTCTCTAATAGTCATTCCATTGAACATATAGCCTTTTGGGATGTATAGACAATGTTTACCATAACGGGTGCTGGTATAGACCATTCCATTGGATATGTTGTAGGGAGCGAGGTCTCCATGTCTGGAGCTATCCATAGCTTTGAAGTGGATTGGATCATGGCAATATCCTGCTATCATTTGACTTCGGAAGGAGAAAGTTAATTCTTCCATAGTTGATCTAACATCTCGCTCATCCTCAATGAGAGATCCTCTTGTCAGCTCGATAGGGGCTTCTTCCTCTTCTTCAAAGGTTTTATAGAGTTGTCGGGATGTTCTGGAATAGTGGGGGGTATAACTGAAACAATGGTTTCATTGTTGTATACTCGTAAAGGTCCACCGTATAGTGGTCGTAAATCGATTATGGGAGGAGAGGATGGCGGGGCTGACTGCGGAAGGTGTAGGTAAGCTATTGCATCCACGTAGGCTGCTGCTTGTTCGAGTTCTTCAAGGTCTTGGTACCGTGTTGGAACAAGATTAAAGGTATAGGGAAGTTGGATCGATCTATCTTCATCGATCATCTGTTTTGTTCCTTCTGCAGTGTCGAAGCTGGTGTTTTTGGAATCGTCAGCAGACATATAATACAGTCACTGGTATCTGTTGCCGAATTTAATTTCAGTCTGGTGAAAGGGGCAGGTATTGTGGTAGCAGTGGGACCAGTTGAGTCTGCTTTGTTCAAGCTCATGAGGAGGTGTGCTGCGGAGGGTACAATTGTCTTTCTACTCGTCATCAATGTCCTTTCCTCGTTCAGCTCCGGCCGCTCTGTACATAGTGTAAGAGAAAGGATTGGAGGGAGCGGCAGAGCTGGCAGTAGCCATCGATGGTTCTTGTTCATAGGAGGTGTCATCAGGGCTGTCTTCACTTTGTCTCGTGTGGTCATGAACAAGAGGGGCTCTGTGAGTTCTTGGTTCTCATATAGGCGTGAGAGAGCATCAGCTAAATAGTTCGTTCTTCCGGGGGTATAGATGATTTTTGAATCGTATTTGCTGATCTCACCTATCCATCTTGTTCTTCTTCTTCCAGGTATCCTTTCTGTTTTAAGATTAGTGAGATGTTGGTGGTCGGTGACAATGGTGAAAGTATTTCCCATCAGGATGTGGTTGAAAGCAGTAAGAGCATCAATCACAGCAAGGGCATCCTTGTCCGTTGTTCCATAGTTCATCTGTAAATTAGTGAACTTCCTGCTCTGTAATGCTGCCGGTCTTCCCGTTTCATGGGAGACTCCTTGTCCAACCCATGCTCCAACTCCAGCATCCGATGCATCACTAATCAGCCATATCTGTTCTGGCTTACTGCAGTCAATAGGTTGTATAACGTGAGCGTTTTTAATTAATTCCTTGATGTTGGTAAAGGCATGGTCATGAGTGTAGGTCCAGACAAATTCTGCATTGCCGGTGAGGTCTATGAGTAGTGCTGTCACAGTGGCGTGATGTGGTAGGAACTGGGAAATATAGTTGACTAGTCCTAGAAATCGTATGAATTCCTTTTGATTCCTAGGTATTATCCATTCTGTTAAACAGGATATTTTTCTAGGAGCCGCATGTCTTCCTTTGTCATCTATAACATGTCCTAGGATATCGAGTTTATCGGCAACCAGGATTGATTTGTTTCTGCTAGTGTAGAATTTCGCTTCTCTTAGTGTTAGGTGGAGATAACTTGATAGACTTCAAGATTGTCTAGGCCAATCGAGATTCGTTTTTGTAGACAGAAATTGTCTAGGAAGGCTCAGACTTGGCTCGTTTCGTTTATGACTACTAGGAGTGAAGTAAAGTAGGTAAAGTAGGGTAGAATCGTATAAACAATATTATATTGTTAAGATCTCTTCTCCATTGCTTGATGATGTCTAAAGCTTGTAAGATACTTCAATATTTATATTCCGCGTCTGAGTGTTCACGGACTACATCTATTTATCATACAACTATGTACTTCTTTAATCGTAATTCGTAACGTCGAGTTTTCTTCCAAGGTGCGAACACCTGTGGACCCTGAAAACCATCACACCCTCTTCGGTAATTACGATATTTCTTCTTAAGAAACGTACAGTCCCCAATAGTAATATCTCGATTAGCAGAGTCTTTTAGACTTATAGCCTAGTTCTTAAGTCAAACTGAGTTGGCTCCAATTGTCTTCGCCATTGATAAAATGATCAGTCTTATCCACGGCTATATCTGCAAAGGTGGTCATCATTCCAACCATCGTAGGTCATTTGATTCCAACCCTTTGTAACTCCATACCCAACTGATAGATTTTCTTTGAATGACTTCCTCTTCCCTCGCAGGAAGCCACTCCACTAGACTGGTAATTAATCCCTCGGTCGGCAACCTTTGGTTGCTCTCTGGGTAGTAGGTTTCAGTAACCATTGTAGTATTTTGAGAATCACCCCATGACTACAACGTGTTCTGAAACCCAGTTGGAACACTCCGTGAATTTCGTTGGCTTCTTTGGTAGTGTCCTTTGGAGATCTAGACTCTTCTGGTGTACGCAATTGTATCGGTCTCTAGTAGAGATCCTTTACTATTTGATAACATCTCATTATGCGAAATCGTCCCGTTACTTACGGCTTATACCAAAGGTCTCATACCTTTGAAGCCTAGTAACTCTCTGAGTAGTTGACGGCATTACTCTGTTCCACTTCCCAGGCCTAGCCGAAGGTCCCCTCACATATATCCTGCAAGCAGGATCCCGTCGGACAGACGGCAGCGATGTATACGGTGTTATTCTAACACCTTCAATTCTGTAGTAATGTAGTCACAGGTCGCAACTGAGATTGACATATGTGATAACAAGCGGGCCCCATAAGGGAGCCGGAGGGGGGTGTTGGAGACCAGAGATTCCGATTCCAAGTGGGGTTAGCCTACTTAGGGTGGTTTTTAGGTATCGGGTTCTGGTATTCCTAACACTTAGTTTGGTACAAACCAAACCTATATGGTAGACATGTTCTATTTTGGTATTCGAGAAAATGAGGATATCATCAATGTAGACCCAGACAAAATGGTGGAGGTATTCGCTTAGGAGGTTTTCCATAATTGGCATAAATGTGGTGGGCACATTCATATCACCTTGCAACATAACTCGGCTAATGAAACTTCCAAAGGGTGTTTTGAGACTGTTGTAGCGCTCACTTTCTGAATCTAACCTTGTCTGGAAATAGGCATCACTTAGGTCAATCTTGTTTCGGAATCTAGCCCGTCCGACTGCATTCAGAATCTGGGTTTGATGCGGGATAGCGGAGCTGTCCATAACTGTGTTTTCATTCCGCAGTTTGAGGTCAACCAAGGGGCGGATTCTTTTGCCATCTGCTTTGGGTTGGACATATATAGGAACGGCACCTAGTGATTCTGCACGGTAGATGACTCTTCTTCTTTGTTGTTGGTTGATCCAGTCACAAAGTGGGCTTTTGTATACCTCAGGGATAGAGTAGGTGGGTTGATTCTTAGGATTGGAGGGGTCTCTGAGACAGATGTGGTGGTTCACTTCTCTCATAGGTGGTAGTTCTTCGGGTATTTGATCAGGGAAAACATCAGAGTATTCATCCAATAGTTGTTGGGTAGTTGCTTCACAGACTGCGGCTTGGCACTCTCCACTTGTCGGCTTGCATGAGACTCTGACCTTCTGATCTGGGAAATCAATAGTTGATTCCCCACACCTGATTATAGGTTTGTAGCAGTTCAGAAACGGCATTCCTATGAGGGCATCATATTTGGCTAGGTTTCCAACTAGCATCTCCTGGGGGTGTAGGATGGCAGAACCAAGTCAGATAGTTGCGCTACAGGTTTTATGACTTGTTGATCGTGAACCTTTTACTGCCATATTGACTGGTATGGGCTGGTTAAGGTCCTGAGTTGGGAGTCCATGGACAGAGACAAAGGTGTTGCTGATCATGTCTCCTCCGATTGCGCCAGTGTCGAATAGGACTCGAGCCTTCTTGCCATTGATGAGAACAGTACCTTCCAGGGCAGAATATACTTTAAATGTAGCTGGAGGTCGGACACTGTTGCACTCCACATCGATATATCCGATATGAATCTCCTCATATTCGCTGGATTGGGCATCATCACTATCATTCTCAATATTGTTGGTCAATGCTTCTTGTTTAATTGCCTTTCCTTTCTCTTTCTTTGTAGGGCAGTTCTTTGCCATGTGTCCTATTTTTCCACATTCGAAGAATTCTCCTTTCTGTCGTCTCGATTCTTTGGAGGATTTGGTTTTCTTCTTGAAAACTGGTGGGGTATCATTTTCAGAGTTGCTAGAGGGCTTGTGTAGTGGCTGGCTATTCCTGCTAGAGGATGTCTGTGTTTTGTATGCCTTGGTCTCATGGAGAATGGCATCCTTCCGCTCTGCTCTTACAATTACTATTGCAATATTGTTGTCGTCTTCCTCTAGCGGTTCGACCTCTCGTCGGAGGGTAGGATGCATAGTATCATGGAATTGTCGCTTAAGGATGTAGCTGGAAATGCTTCCTTTCTTTATTCAGTCCTTATACATCAATAGATCTGTAGCTACCTCAGTAATCCTTTTGATATGCGTTCCATTAACTTGCTGGAGCTGGTTGAATTTGTTGTATAGGAGGTCGTTGGTGATCGAGGATTGGAATCGGCCTTTCAAGTAATCGAGGACTGTAGATCCTCTCAATCTTACATTTCCGCCGTCATCCTTATAGCATTGGTGGTATGCGTCGGTTGCCTTTCCTTCGTAGAATGATCCAATATATAGTCCTGTTATAGGGTCTTCCACATCTTTCCCTTCCAGGAGAAGATAGTGTGAGAGTTCCGTCACCTATCGGTTAAAGGCTTCGGGTTCTAGGTCTTTTCCTTCGCCTGTAAACTTTACTGGGAGGTGGAGTTTGAACTTAGGAGGTTCAAATGCTGTAGGTACTTCCTCTTCTTGAGCATGAGATTTTCCTCCTCCAGAAGGTCCTCCTCCTGACGGTCCTCCTCCCGTACTAGCCATATCTGACTCGCTACTAGATTCAGGGTCGATTGGTGGTTCAAAGGAAGGCTTGTTTGTTGGTACAGAAGAAAATTCTCCTGGGGATTGTGTGCCTTCCGTGTTTGCCAGTTTTCCCAGCTCTTTAGCAGAGCGCAGGGTTTGTTTCTTTCTCAAAAGGCCTTGTTGTGGGATCTGCGTCCCACTCCTGGTTGTTAAAGACTCTATGTTGTATTTGAGACGAAGCCGAATGTGCCGTAATTCTGCCACTTCTCTCCACTAGCGTTCTAAGGTGGATATCGATAGGTTGATCAGGCCTAAATCTGGGGACAGGTTCTTAACCACTTGCTGAGGTTAAAAAAATGTAACGTATTCGCAAGGTATTAATCACATTAACGGTAATAGATACAATAGTTGGCAGGTGGCCTGCTCTTCCAGAGAGGAGGCGAAAGCTGAGAACTAAAGGAGGCTTTGAAGATGTACTGAGGAACAAAGAAGTAACCGTTCAACCAAGTGTATTGAAATACTGTCTGTCGAAGTCTGCCTTTTCTATCGTAGAAACAGGCGGTCTTTAAATACACAAATCTGTTCATGTCTAGCATGAACGAAACTAATCAAAGGTATCAAACGATACACTTTGGTGAAACTAATTAAGTATCAAAGCGATACTTAAAACAAAACATAAAACAAAACCAAGTATCAAACGATACTTAAAACAAACTAAGTATCAAAGCGATACTTAAAACAAAATATAAAACAAAACCAAGTATCAAACGATACTTAAAACAAAACATAAAACAAAACCAAGTATCAAACGATACTTAAAACAAACCAAGTATCAAAGCGATACTTAGAGCAAAACATAAAACAAAACCAATAACCGTGTACCCGTACCGGTTACAAGGGAGGGGTGCTGGGTTGTTTGATGGTCTTGTAATTAGTTCTCGGGCAGGCATGACTCAGAGATTGCAGGTACGGGACCGTAGACTCAGTTAGCTTGGAATTAGTGGTATACTAGTTTGCGGTATCCCTATACCGGCGGGGGTTCATCGTATGCCAGTGTTGGCGGTACAAGTTTAAATAAAATTAGATTGAATTATAAGTACTTTTCCAAATTATTACTTTAACAAATCTAACAACACTTTTACGATTTTTATCTTTATTGCAACAATATTGTTATGCCAAGAAGTACTTGTCATGCAGAAGAGTTAGAGAATACTTACGATAGGCATTTCCAATAGGAGACAAAGGTCTTGTACTATCGGTAACGTAGGCAGAGGCCTAGTGCTATCATAACACGAAGAAAGAAGGACCAGAGAAGTATCGTTCCCTGTCGCCAAGAACTAACCATCCAAGGAGGGATCCTTACAGGTATAAGCTGTTATTAATGGCCGAGTTTGCATTCAACAGAAAACAAGAAACAATAGGCATAACACACTTCCTTTCAAATTATGGACAACATCCACAAAGTCAAGCCACATATCATAAGATTAACGGCAGAATACCGGATAAAATAGACATGGGAAAACTACACAAAATAAAACTATATGAAATGAGTCAGGCATAACAACAGCAAAAAGAGCAAGATGATAAGCACAAAAGCTGCGATCCAAACATACAACCAGGAGATAGGGTGTAGAGGCTACCACTCAATATCCATACAACGCGACCATTAAAGAAATTAGACTACAAGAAAATCAGACCATTCCGGATAGTGGAACCAGTATGTAATCAAGCTTATAAGCTTAACCTTCCTTACTCATTACGAATACACAACACATTGTACATCTCACTCCTTGAAATATACAATGATAGCAAGTTTTCCTGATAAAGAATAATTTCTCCTTTTCAAATCCAACTCAACAGAGAATTAGAATACGAACTGGACGCCAGTATTGATTCTCGCTTCTTCCACAGTCACCTGCAATACTGAACCAATTGGACTGGTTATTTACCTAAATACGATGAAACTTGGTATTACGCACAAAACTTTGAAAATGGACAACATGTCCTCTCAACCTTCCACCAATGATACCCATATGAGATAGGCCCAGGTGACAATCACATTCAACCAAGATAATGGCGAGGAAAACACTCCTGTAATATTGTAAGAAAGCGAGAGCTGGGGCAATACCCCCCACCACATGACACCGACAAGCCTTGAAAACTCTTTTATTGGGCCAACTGACAAAGAACTCAAGGAAAGAGAAAAACAAGTGCAGTATAAAACTACGCCATGGACAGTATGCTACAAGGACGGATATCAAACAAACTTGGGCGATAAGGAGGGCTTGGGATTGTTCCCAAGAGAATACCGAAAGTGTGGTCCATGCTCGGACCATACCCTGAAGTACTATTAATAGGGCTTCACAAACAGGTATAAGAGGTACAGGGCAACGAAAGTCTTGGCAGGATACTACCCTCAGAAGGATGGAAGCAAGAAAGAGTTGAAAGGAGAGGACGCAAAAAAGGCTTAGGCTATGAGGACATGGTTCAAGGAAAGAGGGGCTCAAAACTCCTCTGCAGATATGGAAATGGGCTGCAGGAGCCTACATAGGCAGATTGTAGAACTCCGAGAATAACATGATGGGGTAGAGGCCACAATTTGGGCAAACGAAAAAATAATTCCAGAGATAAGGTAGCTAAATGACAACTAGTGGCACACAATCGAAATAACAAACCTCATCTTAGAATCGGTGAGGATAAGATGGTGGATGACAGACACTAAGTTCACCAGACTTCAGAGATTTATACGAGCAGCTGGACAGGAACCAGTAAAGCTGGGAGAAAAAGCCTGATGGGACTCAGGCTTAGGGAGAGAGGAGCTAATATCACATATAGCTTGGCAAGGAAAAGGTTTTCACATAACACATGATTATAAGTTATAGGTATATTATTGTTTCACGCATATGACTCATTTGGATCATATGACTTGTTATGTTATGATTTATTATATGTCGCACATGACTTGAGTATGAGTCATAAGATGTGTGCCTGGTGAGTGTGCCTTGCAAGTATACCTTGTGGGTAGGCCTTGCGCATATAGTTCATGTTTGGCAGATGACCTCATTATGAGGTCATTGGTTTCACACATGTGACTACATAGAGTCAGATGACTTGTTTATTGCGTTAGGATTGGTTTATGAGTTTTCGCATATGACCTTGCTATGAGGTCATAGGTATTGAGCATATGACCACTTTGGTCATACAATTTGTTTGTTATGATTTGGTTTCACACATGTGACCACTTTGGATCATATGACTTGGAGCAGGAAGAACACTGCATAAGGAGGCTAGTACAGCCAAGGAGGATAAGTTCTTCACACTTTGTTCTAAGAACCTTTCCTACTTATTACTACAATGAATATAAAATACAATTATTCTCTTTATCATTATTATGACCTTTATTATTGTTACACCAACAGAACTCTTCATGAAGGAGAGTTAGAGAAGACTTATAATAGGCATTTTCAATAATAGACAGAAGTCTTGTACTATTGATAATGTAGGCATTGGCTTAGAGCTATGGTAAGACTAAGAAGAAGAAGAAGAGAACTCTCATTCCCCGTCACCAAGAACTAACCATCTGAATGTGAATTGTTACAGTTATGGTGAACTGGTAAGAATATCTGATCTTTTACCTACTAAATCTATAGTATATTAACTTACTCAAATACTACCAAAAGATATACCGCATATCGTTTACATGGATAATTATTTTATTAGAGTACTACTTCTCTGTAAGCTACAAACTCTGAATATTGTAGCTTGTGGAACGACCCGATACTATCCGGAGCTTCCAGGATTTCTTCTTGATATTAAGGACCACTACTTCAAGTATTTGAAATAGAATAGAATTGCAGCAATAGTGGTACAAAAACAGAGTAAGGTTAATGTTAGGTGGAGATAATCTGATAGACTTCAGAATTGTCTAGGCTAATCAAGATTTGTTTTTGTAGGTGGAGATTGTCTCGGAAGGTTCAAGTTTACTCATTTCATTTATAACTACTAAGAGCAAAGTACATATTGATAATGTAAGATAGAATCATAAAACAATATTCTATTATTAATGTCTCCTCTCCTTTGCTTGATAATGTCTAAAGTTTGTATGGTACTTCGATATTTATATTCCGCATCTCAGTATTCATGAACTACATCTATTTATTATATAACTATGTACTTCTCTGATTATAACTCACAATGTGCAGTATTCTTGAAAGGTGTGAACACCTGGAAACTCTGAAAACACCACAACCTCTTTGGCAATTACAATATAACTAACTTGGAGCCATACAGTTTCCAATTGTAGTTATCCAATCATTAGAGTCTTTAGACTTGTGCCCTAGTTTTCAAGTCGAACTGAGGTGGCTCCAATTGCCTCCGTCAGTGATAAAATGATCAGTTCCATCTGCGCATTGCATCTGCAAAAGTAGTTATAATCACAATCTTTTTTCAGGTCGCCTGACTTCAAACCTCCATAACTCCTTATCTAACCGATAGATATTTTCCAGAAGACTTCTTACTAATTTGCTGAAAGCTATTCCACCAGATTGATAAATATTCCCTTGGTCAGCAACACGTAGTTGCTCTGGGTAACTGGGTTTCAATCACTGTTGTAGTATTGGAAGTTATAGTCATAACTACAACGTATTCCAAAACCTAGTTACAATACTCCGTGAAGTCCAATGGCTTCTATGGTAGTGTCTCTTGGAGTTCTAAACTCTTCTGAATATTGTAGGGTGGATATGAATGCATTGGTCTCTCACTGTGATCCTTTACCATTCGATACCATCTTTTTGTGCCAAATCATCCCATTACCTATAGCCGATGCCAAAGGTCTCACATCTTTAGAGCATTGTAACCTTCTAGGTAGTTGACTGATTTACTCCGTTCTTCTTTTCAGACCTAGCTGAAGGTCCCTTCCCATATATCCTATGAACAGGATCCGGTTGGATGTATGGCGGCAACGTATACAGTGTTATTCTGACACCTGCAATTCAGTAGCATTATAGTCACAGGACCCAACTGAGATTGATATGTATGATGACCTGTGGGCCCTGGAAGGGGGCCCAAAGGGTGTGTTAGAGTCCAGAGATTCTGATTCTGGTTAAGGTTACACTACTTAAGGTAACTCCTAGGTATTGGATCCCGGTATTCCTAACAGTTAAGAATAATATAGGAGCTAAGAAGTCTCAATAGGAGTCTGATAAATCAGATCCTGAAGTTATTTGCTATGCTTGGAAAGACAATAATATTGTCATTGCCTGTTCTACTATTTTCAAGTCCGGTGAAGAACATTCCATTGTCCAATCCAGATGATGACCTCAACTTACATCTACAAATAGGCCACTTGTATAAAAGGTCTTTGGAGAAGAGAAGCAGAAACACTTAGCAATTACCCACTTTATTGGGAGGTTTGACATTACTGATCAACTTCGTAAATATTATTCAACACAGGGAATTGCTCTAAGGTCTTGGTATCCTCTTTATTTTATTTTTTTGGATACTTGATACAGCAATTCTTAATACTTATTTGATGGGACAGCAACTTGATGGAAATAGGTATATGAAATATAAAGAGTACCAGGCAAATATTTGGGGTGGTCTATTCAGCTAGTCAGAGCCAGTCTTTTCTCACCGGAAACTAGCTAAGTTTCACCCTTCCTCCTCTTAACTTCCACTATTTGTCTTTGAAATTGAATCCCCAATTAGTCCAGTATCTGAATTGCCTTCAATATCTACCAACCAAGTACACTTGCAGAAGGCAGTCTAAGTGGAGAAAGTAACCAACATACAGGAATATAAGTGGAAGGAACTAGAAAAGCGAGTCTATTGCTATCATTGAAAAGTAATCTACTCAGCTACAAAGAAATGGAAATTTGGTGATGAGATCTCTATTAATAGTATGCAAAGAAAGCGGGCTGGTCAGATGCAGGAGGCCTGTAATGTGTGCGAGGTTGTAACCGGTACGGGTACTCGGTTATGGGTTTTATTTTATGTTTTGTTTTAAGTATCGCTTTGATACTTGGTTTGTTTTAAGTATCGTTTGATACTTAGTTTTGTTTTATGTTTTGTTTCAAGTATCGCTTTGATACTTAAGGAGTTTTACCAAAGTGTATCGATTGATACCTTTGATTAGTTTCGTTCATGTTAAGACATGAACAGATTTGTGTATTTAAAGACCGCCTGTTTCTATGATAGAAAGGGCAGACTTCGACAGACAGTATTTCAATATACTTGGTTGAACGGTTACTTCTTTATTCCTCAGTACACCCTCGAAGCCTCTTTTAGTTCTCAGCTTTCGCCTCCTCTCTGGAAGAGCAGGCCACCTGCCAACTATGGTATCTTTACCGATAACGTGATTAGCACCTTGCGAACACGTTATATTTTTTTAACCTCAGCAAGTGGTTAAGAACATGTCCCCGGATTTAGGCCTGATCAACCTATCGATATCCACCTCAGAACGCTAGCGGAGCGAAGCAGCAGAATCACAGCACATTCGGCTTCATCTCAAACCCAAGATAGAGTCTTTGACGACCAGGAGTGGGAAGCAAATCTCACGGCAAGACCTTACAAGGAAGAAACAACCCCGGCGCTCTGCTAAAGAGCCGGGCGATTCTGCAAACACGGAAGATACACAACCTCCAGGAGAATTCCCTTCTACTCCAGCAAAGAAGCCTTCCTTTGAACCTCCAAACAACCCCGAATCTAGTAGCGAATCAGATATGGCTAGCACAGGAGGAGGGCCTTCTGGAAGAGGGAAATCTCGGGCAAGGCCTGAAGAAGAGGAGGTACCCGCAGCATTTGAACCCCCTAAGTGTAAACTCCACCTTCCAGCGAAGTTCACAGGCGAAGGGAAAGACCTCAAACCTGAAGCCTTTGAACGATGGGCCACAGAACTCTCACACTTCCTACTCTTGCAAGGAAAGGATGTGGAAGACCCTACAACCGGACTTATCATTGGATCATTTTGCGAAGGAAAGGCAACCGACGCATGCCACCAATGCTATAAGGATTTCGGCGGGAATGTAAGATTAAGAGGATCTACAGTTCTCGATTACCTGAAAGGACGATTCCAATCCTCTATAACCAACGACCTCCTATACAACAAGTTCAACCAGCTCCAGCAAGTTAACGGAACGCATGTCAAGCGAATCACCGATATGGCTACGGACTTAATAATGTATAAGGACCGGATGGAGAGAGGAAGTATCTCCAAATACATACTGAAGCGACAATTCTATGACACCATGCACCTTACCCTCCGACAAGAAGTAGAACCACTCGAGGAAGATGGCGATGATATTGCAGTAATAATTGCAAGAGCAGAACGAAAGGACGCCATTCTCCATGAGACCAAGGCCTATAAAACACAGACATCCTCTAGTAGGAACAGCCAGCCACAACACAAAGCCTCCAGCAACTCTGAAGACAATACCCCATGGGTTTTCAAGAAGAAAACAAAATCCTCCAAAGAATCGAGACGGCAAAAGGGAGAATGTTTTGAATGTGGAAAAACAGGACACATGGCAAAGAACTGTCCTACGAAGAAAAGAAAAGGAAAGGCAATTAAGCAAGGGGCGTCGGCCAACAATGTTGAAAGTGATAACGCTTAATCCAGTGAATATGAAGAAATCCATATCGGATATATCGATGTAGAATGCAACAATGTTCGACCTCCAGCTACATTCAAAGCACATACCACTCTGGAAGGTACTATCCTGATCGATGGCAAAAGGGCCAAAGTCCTATTCAACACTGGCGTAATCGGAAGAGATATGATCAGTAATACCTTTGTTTCTGTCCATGGACTCCCAACTCGGGACCTTAACCAACCCATACCAGTCAATATGGCAGTAAAGGGATCACGATCCACAAGCCATAAAACCTGTAGTGCGACCATTCAACTTGGTTCTGCAGTCCTACCCCCCCAGGAAATGCTGGTTGGAAACTTAGCCAAATACAATGCCCTAATAGGCATGCCATTCCTGAACCGCCACAAAGCTATAATCAGGTATGGGGAATCAACCATCGATTTCCTAGATCAGAAGGTCAGAGTCTCATGCAAGCCAACAAGCGGAGAGTACCGAGCTGCAGTCTGTGAAGCAACTACCCAAAAACTATTGTATGAATACTCTGACGTTTTCCCTGATCAAATACCCAAAGAACTACCGCCTATGAGAGAGGTGAACCACCACATCCGCCTCCGAGACCCCTCCAATCTCAAGAACCAACCCACCTACTCTATTCCTGACGCATACAAAAGCCCACTTTGTGATATGATCAACCAACAACAAAGAAGAGGAGTCATCTACCGGGCAGAAGCCCCAGGTGCCGCTCCTATGTTTATTCAACCCAAAGCAGATGGCAAAAGAATCCGCCACTTGGTTGACCTCAAGCTACGGAACGAAAACACGGTTATGGACAGCTCTGGTATCCCAAACCAAACCCAGATCCTAAATGCAGTTGGACGGGCTAGATTCCGAAGTAAGATTGACTTAAGCAATGCCTACTTCCAAACAAGGTTAGATCCAGAAAGCGAACGCTACAACAGTTTCAAAACACCCTTCAGAAGTTTCATTAGCCGAGTTATGTTACAAGTTGATATGAATGCGCCCGCCACCTTTATGCGAATTATGGAAAACCTCCTGAGTGAATACCTCAACCATTTTGTTTGTGTCTACATTGATGATATTCTCATCTTCTCGAACACCGCAACAGAACACGCCTACCATATAGGTTTGGTTTGTACCAAACTTAGGGAAGCTAAATTCTACACTAGCAGAAACAAATCAATCCTGTTTGCCAACAAACTCGATATTCTAGGACATGTTATAGATGATGAAGGAATAGATGCAGCCCCAGGAAAAATAGCCTGTTTAACGGAATGGTCGACACCCCAGAATCAAAAGGAACTCATGCGATTCCTAGGACTAGTCAACTATATTGCCCAGTTCCTACCACACCATGCAACTGTAACAGCGCCGCTCACAGACCTTACCAGCAATGCAGAATTTGTCTGGACCCACACTCATGAACAAGCCTTTACCAACATTAAGGAATTGATAAAAAACGCCAATGTTATACAACCTATCGACTACAGCAAACCAGAACCAATATGGCTGATTACTGATGCATCGGATGTTGGAGTTGGAGCATGGGTTGGACAAGGAGCCTCCCATGAAACGGCAAGACCGGCCGCTTTACACAGCAGAAAGTTCACTAATTCACAGATGAAGTATGGGACAACAGACAAGGAAGCCCTTGCTGTGATTGATGCCCTCGCCGCTTTCAACCACATCCTCATGGGCAATACCTTCACTATTGTTACCGACCACTAACCTCTCACTAATCTTAAAACAGAAAGGATACCTGGAAGAAGAAGAACAAGATGGATAGGGGAAATCAGCAAATACGATGCAAAAAGCATCTATACCCCCGGAAGAACGAACTATTTAGCTGATGCTCTCTCCCGCCTATATAAGAATCAAGACATCGCAGACCCCCCTCTCGTTCACGACCACACAAGACAAAGCGAGGACAGCCCTGACGACACCTCCTATGAACAAGAACCATCAATGGCTACCGCCAGCTCTACCGCTCCCTCCAATCCTTTCTCTTACACCATGTACAGTGCTGCCGGAACAGAACGAGGAAAGGGCCTTGATGAAGAATGGAAAGACAATTGCATGCTCCGCAGCACACCTCCTCACGAACTTGAACAAAGCAGACTCCACAAGTCCCACTGTTACCACGACACCTGCCCTTTTCACCAGACTGAGATTAAGTTCGGAAACAGATACCAGCGACCGTACTATAAGCCTGCTGACAATTCCAAAGACACCAGCTTTGATACCGCAGAGGGAGCAGAAGAGATGATCAATGAAGATAAATCGATCCAACCTCCTCATACCCTTAATCCTGTTCCAACACGATACGAAGGTCTTGAAGAACTCGAACAAGCAGCAGCCTACGTGGATGCAATGTCCTATTTACAACCCCCACAGTCAGCCCCGCCATCCTCTCCTCCCATAATCGATTCACGACCACTATATGGTGGACCCTTATGAGTATACAACAATGAAACCATTGTCTCGGTCATACCCCCTACTATTCCCGAGCATCGGCGTCAACTCTACGAAACCTTTGAGAAAGAGGAAGCCCCTATCGAACCAACAAGAGGATCCCTAATCGAGGATGAACGAGATGTTCGATCGACCACAAAAGAATTAACCTCCTCATTCCGAAGCCAAATGATAGCAGGATATCGCCATAACCCGATTTACTTCAAAGCCATGGATAGCTCCAGGCATAGAGACCTCGCCCCCTACAACATATCCAACGGAATGGTCTTTACCAGCACCAGTTACGGTGAACATTGCCTATACATACCAAAAGGCCATATGTTCAATGGAATGACTATTAGAGAATATGTCATATCCAAGATTCACAACAAAGGACACCACAGTACGGACCGCAACCTTCAATATGGCTGAGAATATGTTTACTGGCCTGAAATGCAAATGGACTTCCGCGATTTCGTCAAACAATGTGAACTCTGCCAGGCAAATAAGGAGTGAACACAACTACCTGAAGGGAAAGCACAGACCCTCCAACTACCATGTGAAATATTCGAATCATATGCCATCGATTTCGCAGGACCATTCAACAAATCCGCTGGATTTGACACCTTCTTGGTAGCTGTAGAGCAATTTTCTGGATATACCTGGCTCATCCCAATGAAAGTTACCGATTCCTCCAAAGACACCAGGAATAACCTCCAACGATACCTGTTTACCCCCCATGGGTACCCCTTATCTATTGTCAGTGACGCTGATCCCCGCTTTACCGCCAGATTCTGGAAGCAAACCTTAACCTCCCTCAGAATAAACCACATTATGGCTGCCCCTGGACACCATGAGACTAATGACCAGGCAGAACGAAAAATCCGCGAAGTTAAGACCGGAATTAGGAACATGATCAATGAACGACAAACCAACTGGGAACTAGCCCTTATTGAGCTCGCTGCATATATCAATACCGGATTTTCAGATACCTTGGGAATGTCACCATACAAGGCAGTCTTTGGCCGTCAATAGCCACTCCTACCTACAACACTATTTAAGAACTCCTCAGTCCCTGCCTCTGATGACCATCTAAACCACCACCAAGCAATTCGGAACGATGCCTTGCAAGCTGTTAAGGCTGCCCGATTCCGAAGCACCACTACTGTCCAGAAACGACGACGCAAACATATCCCCATCTCACCAGGGGACATGCTCATGGTACATGGTAACATGTTCATTACCAATATTGGACGCAGCAAGAAACTGCAACCCCGATGGTGTGGACCCTTCAAAGTCATATCCTTTGACGAGCATACAGAGAACTACACTGTCCAGATGGATGGACGCATGTACCGCCGCAATACTGCAGTCTTTCACGCCTCTGCTGTCAAACGGTTCCACCTAAATGACGACTCCAAGTTCCCTGGAAGAACCCACTCTCGACCCGCACCTATCATCATTGTAAAGAAAGATGAATGGGAAGTTGAAGAAATCAGAGACCACCACCTTTGGCATGGAAATGATCAGTTCCAAGTCAAATGGAAAGGATATCTGACGAGCGAAAACAGTTGGGAACCACTGGAAGGACTAGAGCACGCTATGGATATGGTGAACGGGTGGTGGAAAGATAACATGCCCAACGAATCCCTCCCCCCAACAATCAATTATATCACCATGTGCTGGACACCTACAATGCCAGAAACTGAGCAATGGCACGCAGAACCTGAAGCTAGAGATGGATTTTGGGTACCATACTTTGAGTCGGAGTTCGAAAGCAGCGATGAGGAGAATCAAGCTATGGAGCAGGCCCTCGACAACTTTATCTAGCCACCAATCACCATCCGAATACCATAACGATGTCAAACTATGTGGAGCTCAATGTGAGGCAGCGACAACAGATTGTTGGACTGTTGTTGAACCACGATGCTATCCAACTTGAAGACTATTTCGAAATCCTCTGGATTGACTATTGTCCTGATTGTGATCATGCTTGGGTTGATGTACAGCACGAATCTGGTATTCGTGACTGCTATGATTTACACTTCTTCGAGTCTAAGTGTTTCCTTAGAGTTTCCTCTTGTCCCTGGTGTGACACTTACGATGAAGAGTTTTTAGAGGAAACTGAAGCCCTTAGTTTCTCAGACTCCGCTTTTGATGATTATTAGGTTTTGTTTGTTTTAAACAGTTGTTTTGTTTTGGGGAATGTAACCGGTACGGGGACTCGGTTATGGGTTTTGTTTTATGTTTTGTTTTAAGTATCGCTTTGATACTTGGTTTGTTTTAAGTATCGTTTGATACCTGGTTTTGTTTTATGTTTTGTTTTAAGTATCGCTTTAATACTTGGTTTGTTTTAAGTATCGTTTGATACTTGGTTTTGTTTTCTGTTTTGTTTTAAGTATCGCTTTGATACTTGGTTTGTTTTAAGTATTGTTTGATACTTGGTTTTGTTTTATGTTTTGTTTTAAGTATCGCTTTGATACTTAAGGAGTTTTACCAAAGTGTATCGATTGATACCTTTCATTAGTTTCGTTCATGTTAAGACATGAACAGATTTGTGTATTTAAAGACCGCCTGTTTCTATGATAGAAAGGGCAGACTTCGACAGACAGTATTTCAATATACTTGGTTGAACGGTTACTTCTTTATTCCTCAGTACACCCTCGAAGCCTCCTTTAGTTCTCAGCTTTCGCCTCCTCTCTGGAAGAGCAGGCCACCTGCCAACTATGGTATCTTTACCGATAACGTGATTAGCACCTTGCGAACACGTTACAGATGTTGCTTTCTTTACAAGTAGCACTTGTTGCACTAATTTTCACTACCATTTATCAAGCTTGCCATTCTAATATTAATTTTCTACTTCTACTACTAAGTTGAAGTTGGACACATGCATTCGCATTTGAAAAGTTCACATAACCACCGTGGTATCTTCTTGTAGTTGTGGCTCGCATTGTATGTGGACGACAGCTAAGAAACTGCCACAGATACAAGAAGATACCAGTGTGGTTACAAGAACTTTTCAAATGCAAGTGTCAGATGATAATTCTCATACAAAGTGTTCAACTTCAACCCAGCGAGCGGAGTACTTGTACCTCTTCCCTCAGGTAAGGCCGGCTACTGAATTTTGAATTAGAATCTCGAGGTTTCCTTATACTCTCTTGCCAAAATTCAGTAGCCGGTGGGATTCTTGACAAAAACATGCTAGTGTGCATAGGGTATTGTTTGGGACAATTTCAGCCAATAAGAAACCGTGATGGAGTTGGTGTGAGATGGATTTGGTGTGGCTTGGAAATTCCTGCTTAGTGCAGCATATTTCAGCGGCGGAATGGATAATATGGGGAAACCTTGTAATGTCGCTGTCTGATTGTCTAAAATTAGATATTAACTTTTGTGCAGTGCTTGCCGTGGGCCAGGCCTATGCCCTGGTCCGGCCCACGGAGGCCCGCGTGCCAGTGAACTTTCCAGAAGCCCTAATTTTGTAAAACAGCTAGGTTAAGTCCAGCCTACCGATACCATATTTCATAACCGTAAGTTCTCGATCCCGACTCTGGGCTGGCAACATCCTTTCATGTCATTTTAAAGAAGTTCCTGCTGGTCCAGAACCATAGAAGTCCCGAGGCTCCAAGGGCAAGGTATTGTGTCAATTGCTCATCTTGATGTCAGAGTTCACCTAATTTTCCGGACCCTGGCGGTAAATTGACGGACTGTGAATGTGCCAGCAATTGAGTTTTCAGCGAAATAAAATATAGGAAAAGAAATAAATATTTAGAGTAAGATGGGATTGTAGCATGCCAGCCACTATTTGTGAGAATAAATTTACGAAACACAATTTTCATGCTATGATACATACCACTATACCGCGAGTCATTATGTCTTATCCTAAGCACTTACTCCTAGTACTGCACAAAAAATACTAAAAAAAAAAATACCCCCGTGGGCCCCCACGCGCCACTAGTAAGCCTGTGAGCTTTTGCAGGCCGAGGCCCACTAAGGCCCGGCCCATGGCCAGCACTGGCCCGTACGCGATACCCAGAGAGAGCACTCGGTAGAGCCCTTGGAGAAGACCTAGACCATCGGATTTGGCTCAAATTCCTAACAACCAATACATCTATAATCCATTCAACGTGAGGGGCATCCTGTAAACCTGGTAAGACCCCAATTAAGAGATGGGGGTCCAGCGAATGAAAGAAATCGATCCCCTTCAGCGCCAATTTCCATAGAATTAGTCAGGCTACGCCTCTAAGCGCCGGAGTCTTGGTGGTGGGACGAAGCCCGGGGGGACCGAGCCATATCTCATGATCGCAGTTCATTTTGTAGCAATGTTCGGCAGAGGGAGAGGAGCCGTGGGGGCTTCTCAATTGGTTTTTAGCTTCGGGAAAAGAAAAAGAAAAAAAGGTAATAGGTATAAGGAGCGAAGAAGTGAATCTGAAGAGACCGGTGAAACAATAATCTACCGGGAACCAACTGGACGCCGGCGAAGGTGCATAGGAAGCCAAGGGATACCATACCAGCATGCGACGAACCAGAACTAACAAATTGCAATATACAACAGAGGCTGTCGGGAGCCAGGGGTGCACATCCAATAACGAAGGATTTGAATTCCCGTCCACCTTCTCGCCGTTCACGGCGAAAACCACCTACTGCTTATTCATTTCGTGTCGAATCAAGGACCCCTCCCCCTGCTAGCCCCCACATGGTTGGAAGGGTGCCGGGAGATGGACATTATTTCACGAGCGCCACGCTTCTAGCGCGAAAAAAACACCCTGTCGTGAACATCAAAGGACCATCGTAACTTGCCAAGTAGCTACAGTGGTATGATACCTCTCGAGGCCATAAGTCCCTCCCGCGTTCTAAGGGCGCTGGGGGTGCGACTAGGGCACGCCGGCCTCCGACTGGATGGCCGGGAAGGAGCCCAGTGCATCGCTCAACTTTATATCACTCCCGAAGATTTTTCAGCACAATACTTCCAACACCGCCCCATATATCATTCATAACACAACCCACTCTGCATCCACCCCTAGTGCACCAAGAAAAAGCAGACAACTTCACCCATCTAACTAAGCAGCCCCCCAGTAAACCTGTCCCGAACCCAGTAAACAATCCTCTGTGGTCTGCCAATCCACCACCGCCCATCTCTCCCAGAAAGCCCGTCAAGAATCAAAAGTAAACCAATTTGTACGTGGACTCCGTTCGCACAAACAAACCACATCCCAGTCGACCACCAAGAAAAATTTTTAATATAATTACAATATCAAGATGATCTCACAAGTCAGCGTGCACTTCTGGATCACAGAAATTTGCAGATTTCCACCCCCCCCCCCAGGTCGAGCTACTTCCATACCTTACACCTCTTGGTTTTATAGTGAATCAAAAGTTTTCTTCGCATTTCCGCTTTACGTAGTGTAGGGGGTGGCTCGGTCGGCCAGTCCCAGCAAAATAATATCACCCCAAATCCATGGTGGGGGGGGGGAAGAGTGCTTGCGATCCTGGTATTATAAAAACAAGTAAAGCCAGTATTACATACCTGCACAAAAGTGGAAGTCCGGGCCGCGAACCAAAGCTCCGGTTTATGTTATTCTACCGCGATCGCAGCGCATCACACTGCATGAAATGCGCTTCACGGACTTCAGCTGCCGTACTAGTACAGCACATTACATAACTCACATAAATGTACGAGTACTCGTACAGTGCCAGCCAGGATTTCCGAAACCGGGTAGCAGATCGCCAGACTTGTTCGGTGCCCCGGCCCAGCTATGTGACGAGCGGCAGATCTAGATAGTACCGAGGGAGAAGTGTGCCGGGCTGATACAAACTTCAATGCCACAAATCGTGCGCTTATAATACACATCCGAGTATAATAACAGAAACGAAGAGAGGAATGCCAAAAGCATATATTCCCCATCCCCGGACGAAACCGGAGTAGGCACAACGCTACTAGAAGAGGACGGAGTAAAACTAATCTGGGGGGTACACGGTACCTGCACGTGCGCCGAGTAGAGACACCACATCATCATCCACCAAAATGTACTCAAATACATTGAAGCACTCACTCGGCAAAAGTCTTTGTGAAATGAATGGGGTTTTTCTGTGGTCCTTAAACGGGCCCTCCTCCCACACACAGATCTCAATACCCCCCCCTCTTCGGCCATCACTGTCCGGAATCTCCGTGAAAGAGAAACGCAGTTTCGCCAAGACTTCTCCCCATTGGCTGTGCATACATAATGCGTGTGCATCACACCCGACCGCCAAGTCCGTGTCCGGCCTCCGGCCTCCGAACCCACTTGCCCCGAACCAGCCGGAATAACCTACAACCCACCTATTATCAACCCAATCCCCCCCAAAAACGACCAAGAGGAGAAAAAAAATTCAATCAAATTGCCCATCCCAACTAAACCAGTCAAAGTCCAGCGGACCCCTCATAGCAGCCTGCTCCATCTGCAACTGAAACCCTTCGGGCTCCGCCATGAGCGCTTCGAGGCTCAAGTCGGGTGCAGCGGGTGCAGCACCACTCTCCGGCGCGGAAGAGAACGCATGGTCTAGATACGATGCCGCAGCGGCGGTGGGAGGTTCGTAGCTCATCCCATCGGTTGCGGGCCAGCGGAGGAAGTTTGCGGCGTGGAGGTCCACCTCTGGTAAATCATCCAAACCCAACGGTAGAGATTCGGTGTTTGAGTTTGAGTGCGAACGGGAGTGTGAATGCATGGGTGGGGGTGGAGGTGGTGGAGTGGGGAATACTTGCTCGATAGAGTCCGCTGGGAAGGCCGTCGTGCTGTAGATGCCTTTTCCGAAACCATTGCGGAAGGCGCTGTTGTCACAACCGCCGGGCTCTAGCCAGGCTTCTTCCCCCGCACCGTGGTGGTGGTGGTGTGGAGACGAGACGCTAAGGATATCTTCCTCTGCAGAGGTGCGTTTCCGCTTTCCTGCGTGTTCCCGCGCAAGCTCTAACTTTCCGTAGTTCTTTAGAAAAGTCCCAGCCACGTGAGTAAATGCTGAAGCTATCTGCAACAACTTTGCCGCGCCTTCCGACTTTTCCTGCATGCGGGAGAGGTACGAGACGAGGTTCCTCATCAATTGGAAGTCGACGGTTTTCGATGTCACGGCGGTGGGATTGCGAATCACGGCAGAGAAGAGGATGAAGAAGGATGTGAAGGGGTAATACTGGAAGAGCCTAGCACAATAGTTAGAGATTAGGGTGGACGGCGGCCGAAAGGGGAAGGCGGGAAGGGGGGGGTACCAGATTATTATTCCGCTGTTGGCAACGTCGAGATTGCATTCCACAACCTCGTTTATGATGCGGATGCTGTCTCTCGCACTCTCCAGACAGAGGTTATCGCTTTCGGCCCAGATCGCCATGTCCGGGCGCGCCATGCGATGGACGAGGGTGAGGCTGCAGAGGTAGCTGAATTTTAACTCTAGCTTCGAGAAGACAGCTAGTGGCGCCGCCGGCGCGCCCTGGTTTACCGCCGCGTCTGGGTTTCCGGCAGTGTCGAACACCGCCCGGGATTGCGTCCACCAGTCGCGCAGTTCCGAATCTAATTCCAATATCGCCTTCTCCTTCTCCGCAGTCTCCTGTCGCGTTGCCGCCGCGGAGTATAATCGCATGTATATGTTGCTTTGGATCTTTGCTAGCTTTATCAAGGCGATAAAATTTAGAAAGTACACGGCTTTCCCATCACCTTCGGGCATCTCGGTATCACAGTCAAAGTCTGGAAGGCACGTCGATCGCCCGAACGTTAAGGATAGGCATTTGTCTAGGATGTACACGTTCCAGAAAATCGCCTTCCGCTCTTCCAACTCTAGTTTGGAGAAGGGACACGGCGACGGAGGGCGGCGGTGCAAGCCGATTGCTGTTGCGAGCCTTGCAGCGCCGGACATTAACGACCAACAGAGACCCGGGCGGGATATTTCTACTGCAACCACAGCCTGAGATGGGTTACCATCGATGCGTATAGACGAACGCGGGACCGTACTCACCCCAGTTGTAAGAGCCTGCACATTCCGCAATCTTGGCGCCATGAAAACCTCTAAGTCGTCTATCGCTGCCCATGCATTGAGGAAGAAATTTTGTCCCATACTCGTATCAATATCCTTCCGCCCAGTGCACTTATCATACATCCCAAACAGCATCACATTGTTGAAGCAGACCAGCCACGCACGATCTTCACTAAGCTTTTTATCCCCTTCATAGAATCGTTTCATGTCTTCTTCAAATCGTGTTTGCTCGAATAGTGGGAACCAGGCGTGAACGGTCTTGAAGTATTCTACCATATCCAATTAGCCAGGAAATTCCCCGATAGGAGGTTGGGCAAGGTGATACCGGCAACCAGGTCCTCCGCAATCTTCCTGGGGGGAATCCCCATGTTCGCTCCCCCAGCCCCAGCTCTCAATTCCCTGTGCCCGTAGTAGGGAAACCAGGTTGCGACATTGGTAGATATATTGCTCAGCTTCCTCAGTGCGCCCACAGTCTCTGCCTGCTCCGGCCGTGATAACATACTCTCCACCGAAGCCCCAATATCCCCATCCACACTCACCCTCGTAGAGTCGCTTGTCCCCCGTCGATGGCACACGCCGCTACCTGCCTCGCTGCTCGGATGCGGCGGCGAACTAAGCCGCAACTGCTCCTCCGCTAGGGACCCCGCTTCCGAGGATAGTGTCATGAGGGATGAAGGGCCGAGGTACTGCATCTCTCGCCGTACGGGTATCTTGTACGTCGTAGCCAGTAGACTACCGCTATTTGACTGTGGCGTCTGTGGTGTTCCGGGACCGCATTGTGATTGAGTGCGGCTGCTCGAGACAATAGTCTTTGAATTGAACGCTGGCGGAGGGGTAGAGGCCAAGTTTGTGGACTCGAGTGCGGCGACTAGTCGCGCCATTGTGGTTTCTATACGGTCAAGGCGGTCGTGCACCTCTTCGAAGCGGTGCGCACTGTTTTCATAAGCCCAGTTAGCTCCGGGGTGTCCCTCTATGTGCACATAGTGAAAACCGGGAGAAACTCAACGTGCGGGAAGCCTCATTATCGCGTTTCTGTCGCTCGGAATACGTGCAAGCTGTTCTCCACGATCGGCAGTTCTGGCAGGTGGGTTTTTCGCGGCCGCATCGTACCTTTACCCTCACGGTTCTCCAATAAGCTTCCCCTATCCGTAGAGTATTCCTCCGGCGTAGTGCGGGGTGTGCAGCAGGGGTGCACAGGAGGGGTTGGTTAGTGGTGACATACCTTCTTTTCACGACAAAGGTCGCACGCAGGATTTCTCGCCGAGTGTCGCTCTCCCTACACACTCCCGGTCTTGAGTTAGCTTTGAACCTCTAACGATCGAGTGAGCATGTCCGAAGTATGTTTGAGCTTCGTACCTGACCCGAAGAGTCGTCCTGATGCTGATTACTCGGGTTGCGGGCTTGCGGGCTGAGACTCATCCTGTTCGTGAGGCGAGAACTCAGCGGGTTGCGAGGAAGGCTTCGTATGGCAGGTCAGACGTTTACTGGTTGGTGATTAATAACCGATTAGGATCAGTGGCCCGTACAGATGTTTGAAGTGTTAAAGGTTGAAATTATGAAAATAAGAGTTAAGAAAGCAAGCAAGCGAGGGTTAGGAAGCGAAAGGTACAATAATCCAGTTTGGTCCGTCCATCCACTACGGTCGAAACGATTAATGTGCTCAACAAAGGTAAAAGGTCTGCTCAAATACACATGTCGTAAGCTCTCTCCAACAGGTTACCTTCTCTCACAGAAGCGGGGAGGATAGGAGTGTAATACCTGATTAGTCCAGTACATGAATGGATGAATCAATACCGATCTGCAGCTGGGGGTACTGAACCGGTTGAAGGTTGGAAAGCACACAGTTCTTTAACACAATATATACCCAGCGCATCTATTATATCCGTCTCCTAAACAGAAACGAGCAGGCCGAGTCCAGTGGTCCGAATTCATTTCCCCCTACTTTGGACAGTACTGTACGAGCACAGTACGTACAGAGCCGTATTGGGACACATCGTGGCTGTGAAGCTGAGCCTAACCATATCATCAAAGGGCAGACTGTTACCGCAGAGGACATGAAGACATGAAGGACTCGAGAAGCAATTTAACCTCGGCAGCCGTTTGGATGGGCTTAATTTCTCGGAGTAGGCCCATCACGAGATATAAGACAGTACGAGTACGGGTGAGGGTACGAGGGATACACGCGTAATGAGCCTCGCTCGTAAACCGTCACCTTATTAGATGTAACTTTTAGCCGCTGCCTCTCATCTCCACTCGTAATTCTGTGTGGTCCCGCTCACAACAAATCATAAATTTATCTCAACCAACCTAGCACGATATATCACCGACTCAAGATATTCTGTAAATATATTCGATTTACCGCTTCCCAAAGACCTACCGATGGAGTTTCGAATGCGTTCGCTTGAGCAGGGGCTAGGCTGATTTTAGATGTGTTGGAGAGCTAGCCCATAA
Source organism: Tuber melanosporum (assembly GCF_000151645.1). Classification (NCBI taxonomy): domain Eukaryota; kingdom Fungi; phylum Ascomycota; class Pezizomycetes; order Pezizales; family Tuberaceae; genus Tuber; species Tuber melanosporum. The sequence goes on along the minus strand of NW_003298848.1, from coordinate 80,354 downwards.
AACAGGAACCAGACCAAATGCAGCAAGTAATATCTTGGCATTGTGCCTCCAAATCAGGAAGCCAAGACACAATTCGGTAATGCTAGGGGAAAACGATCGCCTGCTTAATAAGCCAACTCGAATCAACACATGTGTTGATTTGTGGTGAACTATGGATCGAAAGCCCGCACCTCATATCGCACATCAAGATGTCACCGATTCCGAAAAACCCATACATCGCAAACAGAGACCGACGAGTTGCTTCTGCAAATTCAATAGTAAAAAATCACCGTGCATACCATAATCAGAACAATAATAACTCAATAACCCCCTTCCCCACACAGCAAAAGTGCCTATCGTATCCCTAAACCCTGAACCAGCTTCACAATGTCTCGTGGGTGGCATAGAACAGGGCCAACGGAGCTTCGATAGCCCCATCCCGCCCTATGGTTTTGCTGTGCAGTGCGTCAAGAGTTGCAGGGGCCCCAGGGAACACAACTTTATCCTCCGTTTCCGCTGGCTCAAATCCTCCGAACTGTATGATACTCGAGTACTGTACGAGTACAGTAGCTTTCCCAACTAATTAACCAATACCGGGAATAGTTAAGATCTATTTTTTTATCTCATTTAGTACCGGTACCTTGGTGTGCGATGTTGGGAGCTGTTCAAGTTTTAAGCCTCCACCAACAACAACAAACCGTGGAGTGTGCCAGAGAGTACAATACCAGCACCAGCATGACGAGCTATATAAAACTATGATAACAAGAAGCACGATAAAGGTGCTACCCTTTTTCCAGGACTAATTCCCTACGTTGCAGAACAAGAGAGAATTGTCTCAGGGCGTCCAATTCTGCTGGCATTTTCTCCCCTCCAGTCAAAATTAGGAAACTCAGACGTCCTAAGACAATTGTCTTATTCGAGATAATACGGTACCGTACCGGTACTCCCCGCTGGACAACTATTGTACTGGTCAAGGATATCGTGGGCATGCCGGGGGGTGGGAAAGGTTGCCGTCGTTGGGTTGGATTGTGAGAGCACTCGAGTATAAATGCCTCGACTCAGCCCCAGCACGACTCAAACGACCGGTAACACAGACACACCCCAATAACGATCAACAGTCAAACAAAGTATAAGTACCGGTAAGGTAACGTGATTGCCACCACTCCAACCGCCGAGAATACCCGAGACGAGGGGAGTGTGTCGTGTGAATCTCTTCCAACGCGGACCCGGGTTACCGTTAGGATACGAATCTCTTGTCTGCCTGCCGGCATACCCGCGTCCGGCGGACGCGCTTCCACCTCTATCTAACCAGGAATCCGGAAATGGGCGAGGGGAGGGGGTATGACAATGCAATCGCAGTCGACCCTCTTCCTGTCTCTCCCTTTACCTGAGTACAGCCGGGCAGTTCGCGTTTCCGTGATTTCCGGCGGTGGAGAGGGTTCGGGAAGCCTAGTTTGGATGCGCGTATCATATCTGGCCGGGTATACGCACGCACATTCCTTACTTTAGTTCCTAATAGGAAGGATTCTGATAAGCTAACCCCCCCGCCTTGCGTCTTGGCTGGTAGGACTGGGGAGGTCGAGAAGGGTAGCATTTTACGGTGGTAGTCATATAGGCTATTAATATACTACTGTACTCTATACAATGGGTCAGAATATCGGAGGTTCGAGATAACAGATTAATCTAACCCAAAGATGCTCGAGTACTTGTACTCGCGGATCCCCGGTAATCTTGATCAAACTAATAGGTTAGTCTTCTGTTCTTCCCAGACCTGTACCAAGGTACAGTACATGGCAGTCGACACTCCGGCTGTCCATTTACTCTTCCCAGCTCGGATCATGGCTCATCACCCAAAGGTACTTCCTACATCAAGCCGCCCGGTAACTTGAGCGTATCATAACCCCAACCTATCCAAGTACTGTACACCTTACTCACCGGCAAACCACACACCATGCATTGCTTGATCTTTGACCATCTGGATATTCATCCGCATGAGAGAGTGTGAAAAGAAAAAAAGAGAAAAAAAACAATGCGTAAAACATTAAAGCGCTCTGACAGCATCGTATGATACACTCCTATCTCTGCCAGTGCTCTCTAACCCGAATACCTGGAAGCTTGCATAAAATCTTGTGGTAACCATAGCGTTTCACTACAACGAAGCCTGTTCATTTAAAACATTAATAATAAGCGCAATGACGGTCTCTCAAGCACCAGAATGACAAGGCAAGTTAGTGAGGGAAAGGTATCTTCGCTCTGCCTCGCATGTCGCCTCGTGAGCAATGGCAGGCAACAAGAACAACAGACATAGTTTAGCTACCCTATTCGGAGTCCCAGAGACTATTTCCCGGGCATAACTTATCGTCTGTCGCCTAAATATACTGGCGATACCGGTAAGGTTGTCATGACTGAGAGAACCTAAGGATCCTGACTCCACCACTCCAGGCACAAGAAGATGGAGTGATGGCTCGTCACAATCTCCACCAGTATTAGGTGGAGGGGCTCGTAAATTCAGTCCAAGTGCCCAGAATCTGTAAAGCATCTCTTATAGATAAAAAGAAAAAATAGTACTCGCTCCGAAAATTGCTAGTTTCGGAAACCTATGCAAGCTACTTGTACAAACCCGGAGCTACCTCCTTCAAGTCTTCATATGTCAATCGTAATGGCGTGACTACCGTAGAATCTGGCCAAATAGAGGCCGTTGCCAAGCCGGTTGCGTATATGATCAACATTGAGCTATACTATATTCAGAGAAAAAAAAGGAAATAACATATCAAGAGAAACTATTCATCCTGTAGCTGAAATTCTACTTGGTGATTCTCGGTTTGAAGAAGTTTCCTATTTTCCACCTCAGCTGTTCCATAGTCCATTTCAGCCTCTGAGCGGGCTCAATCTCCTATTACCAATTGCTCCGGTGTGAATCCTTTGATCTTTGACTCCCGATCACAGGAGCTATCGACCGGTAATGAAATTCCCATATCGCGAAAGATTTGAATAACAATTTTCTGCCTTGAATCACACTGAAGCCATTCATCCCAAGCTCTGCCCACAGCCTCAGTTGTGACAATCCGATATTGGCCAACACTCTATTTGTCAATTTCCTCTGTTTTTTCTTTCTGTTCCCAGAGTTCCTCGGTGAACTCTTTTACTAAGCCTTTAAAAGGCTTATTAATCGAAATATCGAGAGGTTGTGTCATAGGTGTAGTGCTAGCGGGAATTAGAGAGGGGATGATATTATTATCACAGCAGGTTTGAATAACTGGAGGAGATAAATGTGTTCGGTATCAATCAAAGACAAAAAGAGATTGCTCTTTTCCAAAGAGAGGTACAAGAAACTGAAGGATAAACTTCATAAATAGTTTCTCATTCATCCATCCAGTTGGTGAAAATTCAACATGAACACGTTTATCCTACAGGTAACCTTCTTTTTTCCGTATCTTGGTACTAGTAGTTGCTGTAAATATGAGAATAGGTGGAACCCGGGGAACACCATCTGCAAAGATGTACAGAAATAGAGTACATTGACGCTTTTTACTGCCAGACTGGGCACTCTTTGACCAAATGGTTTTTGCACCCTTGATATGGTAGGTCCAGCCAATTAAGTACTCCCAAGATAGCGGCGTCTCATCAACATTGCAGATCCTGTATTCTGGGATGCCACCCTAATTGTCGTTACAAATATAGTGTAATGAGAGAGGAGAGGGTTCCAGAGAATAGGGTACAAGTGGAGTAAGTATCCGATTCCGTTGGCTAAATCTTAGCCATTGCAAGATTTCCTCCTCATAGTTTTCTGGAAGTGATTGTGCCGTATTTGTAAAGAACTGGAGTACTATTCTGTGACATGAAAGGAAGCCATGAAACCAGCTCTGGGAGAAGACGAATAATTGCTGCTGTGACAGAAGCCCATGATACGTGACTTTCCAGAATTCCTTTGCATTTCTCCTGAACCACCTATCGCAAACAGGCTTGCCTTGCTCGCTTCATACTACAAATACCTCAAATAGCATTTTCTCCATCTCAGGTCACATACAGACAAAAGTAGCGGGTTCATCCCTCCGTGACCTTTTTCCATTCTGGAGCATAATCTTCTGGGTGACCTCCGGCAAGGTCTATCGAGGTTAGGCGGAGACAACTTGATAGACTTCAAGGTTGTCTAGGCCAATCGATATTCGTTTCTGTAGATGGAGATTGTCTAGGAAGGCTCAGACTTTACTCGTTTGGTTTATGACTACTAGGAGTGAAGTAAAATAGGTAAAGTAGGGTAGAATCGTAAAAATAATATTATATTGTTAAGGTCTCTTCTCCATTGCTTGATGATGTCTAAAGCTTGGGAGGTACTTCGATATTTATATTCTGCATCAGAGTGTTCGTGGACTACATCTATTTATCATACAATTATGTACTTCTTCAATCGTAACTTGCAATGTTGAGTTTTCTTCCAAGGTGCGAACACCTGTAGACCCTGAAAACCATCACACCCTCTTCGGTAATTACGATATTTCTACTTAGAAAACGTGCTGTCCCCAATAGTAATATCCCGAATAGCAGAGTCATTTAGACTTATAGCCTAGTCCTTAAGTCGAACTGAGTTGGCTCCAATTGTCTTCGCCATTGATAAAATGATCAGTTTCATCCACGGCTATATCTGTAATGGTGGTGGTCATTAAAACCACAGTAGGTTGTCTGACTTCAATCCTTTGTAACTCCATACCCAATCAATAGATTTTCTCTGGATGACTTTCTATTAACTCGCAGGAAGCTATTCCACCAGATTGGTAATTAATCGCTCGGTCGGCAACCCTTGGTTGCTCTCTGGGTAGTAGGTTTCAGTAACTATTATAGTATTGGGAATTACCCTGTGGCTATGACATGTTCTGAAACCCAGTTGCAATATTCCGTGAAGTCTGTTGACTTCTTTGGTAGTGTCTTTTGGAGTTCTAGACTCTTTTGGTGGATGTAAATGTATTGGTCTCTAATAGAGATCCTTTACCATTTGATACCATCTCTTTGTGCGAAATCGTCCCGTTACTTACAGCGCATGCCAAAGGTGTCATGTCTTTAAAGCCAGGTAACTCTCTAGGTAGTTGACGGAATTACTCCGTTCCACTTCCCAGACCTAGCCGAAGGTCTCCTCTCATATAACTTGCGAACAGGATCTGGTCGGACAGATGGCGACAACGTATATGGTGTTATTCTAACACCTTCAATTCTGTGGTAATATAGTCACAGGACGCAACTGAGATTAATATATGTGATGACGCGCAGGCCCCGTAAGGGAGCCGGAGGGGGGTGTTGGAGACCAGAGATTCCGATTCCGAGTGGGGTTACCCTACTTAGGGTAGTTCCTAGGTATCGGATTCTGGTATTCCTAACAATTGAGCTATCGTACTTCTGGGAATTTTAAAAAGGCCCGAGGCTTCATCCAGGGTGGGAGGGTGCAATTTCATTGCTGTATTCATGGCCTCATTGTGGACTCGGTAATATTTAATCCAAATGAGGACTTGGATTTTCCGTGATCGTGGATAGCTCCACTCAATTCGCTGAACTGGTCTTGCCTATACATGTATCATATCTGTTAGTATCTTCCTGTATATCTTGTATCACCATGTCCTGAATATCACCTGTACTACTTCCACACATTTTGCCAACGGCTTGGACTTACGACCCGGGCGATGTGACCTCTTATTTTCATCGTTCACTCTTAGCTTCTGAAGGGGTTTTCTAATCGGTGGCATGATAGTATGAACAATATGGCTGAGGATAACGTAGAGGCAATTGAACAGAATTGGAAGGCTTTTGTTTATTCTCATGAGATCATGAAAATTTAATTGACGTTCCTTTTGTGTCTTAACCGAGCTCCCAAATAAGTATAGCTTAGCAATCGCCATCCTTGGCAACGGTCTCTATTTGGCCAGATTCTACGGTATCTACTTAGCCGGAGACGGACTTGAGAAGAAGAAAAAAGCAGTGATGTTGTCAAGTGCCCGACCGACGGTCGGGCACCGGGTGTCACCGGGCCGGGCCCGGCGGTGATATCGTACGATACTTGTTCCATGGTATCATACTCGAGTACAAGTAACACCCCCGCAAGCCACCATAAACCCTCACTCCTGGAATCCCACCCGCTTACTCCATGGCATCTTCAAGGCCTCCCCGAGCTTAGAAAGCCACAATTTCTCACTCCTTCGCCACAGCGCGCTGCGAATACCGATATATGGCCCGACGGAGAAATTTGACGATCAAAACGTGACGAACGTGGCTCTTTACTGTGGTGATACACGAGCACAGTGCGTGCGGTACATTCCATTCCATGCACGGAATCATTCGTCGAAATCTCGGTACGTTGTTCGGTTTGGTGGTTGGGATACCGGCATTGGATAGACGCCCTAGGTTCCGTGGCGTCTTACGTGGGCGGCGGATCCACTGTTTTGTGTGAGCCGGCACTACCATTGTTGCCGGTGGAGTTATATTATACGGATGCTAAACGGGTGAAGAGCGGACAACGGACAAACCGGAGACGGCTCTGTGTCAGAGTGGATTCAATGGATATCTAATGCTCGGATTTTGGCAGGTGAAAATCGAAATTGCTGGAGTAGAATGGACTGCGACTGATCGAGTGCCTGCCAGTACCATTGGGCCGTTAAGCGGAAATTCCAAATAAAGTATGATAAGGTAATTATGATATTGTACCACTCACCACGCACGATGCGGCATCTTCCGTTTTTCGTTTCTGCGCTCGAGTACCGGCACTGTACGAGTGCATGAACTCGAATACTCGTACTCGTACAGTACAAACCACCATCCCCGAGAAAACCCTACCGGCAGTGCAAAACAAGATAAATCAAATCAACCCAACCCACACTGCCATGCCCCACATCTATACGGAACACCCAGAAAGCCGATACTGGCATACCGAACCTAACAACCAGCTGGACAAACGAGCAAACTTGGGGCCATGTCATCAGATTTTCCCGGTGCCAGAGAGTCTAGGGGTAGGAATGTAGGTAAATATTGTGCACGGACAAAATTAACCGCGATTCAACAGAGGAAAAACTTCGGCGATGACAACCACACTCACCCACCAATCCACTATCATGAAAACAAAAAAAAAAAATTAAAAGCTGTAAATACATAGTAGAAATTAATATTTGGTATACCATCCATCAGCCTTAATAATTGCCTCTATTCTATCCACCATTGATCCAGCTAAAGTATCAAAAACCTTTAGATTAAGAAGTTTTCAACAATGAGTAATGGCCTTTACTATTGCCTTCTTGACCACATTGACATCACCCTTCATAAGATATAGCTCAGGGTAGTGCTTGTGAAGTTTACCTTTCACCAGAGACCAAATATTTTCAATTGGATTGAGATCTGGTGAATAGGCAGGAATTTCCATCAGTGTAATTCCCTACCCTCTAGGCCATCTCCTAAAAGGCAAGTGAGTCTTAGCATTGTCAATGATAAAAAATACCTCTTCTTCTCCAGCCTTTTCTCTGATATTCTCCCATATGTCTAGAAAGTTATAATGATCATAAATATCAATAATTGACTTCCCAGTAACTCCACCCCTAGCAGAAGAAGGATCAGGAAAAACAGGCAAAAAAAGACCATGAGTTTGACTATAAAAACAACCAGTTATCATCTGGTGAATCCCTCTCTCACCTCTCCTAACCTTAGGTTTAACACAATCCTTATTCCATTTCTCATATGGGTATCTGAAAACCCATTTTCTCCTCTTTCCTCCTCCTCTTTCCACAGTTACCTCATCCCTCTTGATTCCCTTCTATTCACATATCTTCTTTATCCAATACCTATGAGCTAATGCCCATTTCAACCTCTCTTGAGCTAGATCCTCATCCAAATGAACTCTCTCTTGTACCATTTACTTTCTAAGATGCTTTTTTTCAAGTCTTCTCCTTACTGTCCTACTAGAAATATTGGGAGCAACTTGCTCAGCAATATCAGAATAGGTAGTATGGCGATTTTTAAGAGCTTCCTCCACCATAGCATCATCATGTGACTTGGTAGTTTTAGGATGTCTTCCTCTATCCTTATTCTCCTAGTCCTCTTGATGTCCCTTTGTAATTGTATCTCTGACAGTATAGTGGATGTTAAGGTAGTGGGAAATTTGCTGATATCTCATCTGGGACTCATGTAACCCGAGTGTTTTCCTCCCACTAGTAAACTCAGAGAAATGGATGGAGAGAATAGGTTTTTTGGCATGACTGCGAAGAATAGGAAGCATAGTTTATTGAAAAAAAGAATTGAGCAGAATGGTTTCTTTTTGGTTGACTTAGGATAATTTTTTTAGGTACGGTTGAAAGTGCAGGGTGATGAAAAGAGATGGGTTGCCACTGATTGTTGAATCACAGTTAATTCAATACTTAGGAATCACTCTAAGTAGGGTAATCTTACCCAAAATTGGAATCTGGTCTTCAACACCTCTTTTTGGCCCCGTTACTGGGCCCGCACATCATTATACATACTAATCTCAGTTACGTCCAATGACTATAATGCCACAGAATTGAAGGTATGAGAATAACGCCGTATACATCCCTGCTGTCTATCCAACCAGTTCTCGTTTATAGGGTATATGAGAGTGGACCTTCAGCTAGGTATAGGAAGTGATGCGGAGTAAATCCATCTATTACTCAGAGAGTTACTAGGCTTCGAAGATATAATGTATTTGGCATAGGCTGCAAGTAATGCGACGTTTTTGCACTAAAAGATGCTATCAAATGTTGAAGGATCTCAATGTAATACCAATACAATCACATCTTCCCTACAATAAACAGAAGAGACTAGAACTCCAAGAGATTCTATCATGAAAATCAATAAACTTTAGGGAGTGTTACAACTAAGTTTTGGAACACATAGTAGCTACAGGATAACTTCCAATACTGTAACAGCAATAGAAACCCTGTTAGTAAGAGCAATCAAGAGTTGCTGATGGAGGAAATATTTGTCAATTCAGTGGAATAGCTTTCTGCAACTTAGTGGGAAGTCTTCTGGAAGATATCTATTGGTTGGATAAGAAGTTGTGATGAATTGAAATCAGGCATTTTAAAAAGATTACAATTACAACTACCTTTGCAAATGCAACCTGCAGATGAAACTGATTATTTTATCAATAGTGGAGACAATTGGGGTCAACTCAGTTTGACTTGAGAACTAGGCCACAAGTCTAAGAGACTCTAATGATTACATAACTACTATTGGAAACAGTATGGTTCTTAGTTAGTTATATTGTAATTGTCGAAAAAGAGTGTGATGATTTTCAGGCACTCCAGGTGTTCGCACCTTTTTCAGAAAACACGATGTAGTCAGTTATAATCAGAGAAGTATATAGTTGTATAATAAATAAATATAGTCAGCAAATACTCAGATGTGAAATATAAACATCGAAGTGTATCCCAAACTTTAGCCATCATTGAATAATGAAGAAAAGACCTTAATAATATAATATTGTATTTACGATTCTATCTTACATTATGAAATTTACTATGCTCTTAGTAGTCACAAACGAACAATTAAATTCAAGCCTTTTTAGACAATTTCTGTCTATAGAAATGAATCTTGGTTGGCTCAGACAATTCTGAAGTCTATCAGATTGTCTTCGCCTAACAGTATTTGAAATCTAATCTGACTGTCAAACAAGAATGTGAGGCAGATCGCTATGGTAACTTTACCCATACGATTCAATGGGATTAAACTCAGATATCTGAACCTTATCTCTAGTACTTAAAAAACTTAAAGTACTAGATAGTGGTCAACCAGGTAGTCAGCATGCTATGTTGGTGTCAGTTCCAGAAAAATGAGAAAATGTTGCAAAAAGGAAGTAATTCAAGCAAATCCCTATCTGAAGTATGTGAAAGCAGGGAGAATGAGAACACACAACTCCAAAAATACCAAGCGGCGATCTAGATGATGTGAGTGATGATGGGGATGATGAGGGAAATGGTTGAAAGAGTAGAAGAGTACCATCCAGATTTACATGGGGGTTACCTCCAGAACAATGTGTAATAGCTGATGTACTTGCAGAAGCATTGGCCCAAACTGTTAAGCGACTGGCAGACTCATCACCATTTTTTGAAGCAAATACCAGTCATTGGATCTACCTTTAGTTAACCAAATGTCTGGACTATTTTAAACACAATCTCAGAATATAGTACGATGATCGTGAAGGTATTCTCTATACCTGGGGAGAACAAAAGGGGATCAGGTCAATCTGATAGTAGTAGGATAATGGCGTACAATTGATAGCCTCCATGGAGAGGAACAAGACTTGGAACTAAGTTCATGGACTTGGTGGAAACATGAATTCACCAGTTAGTATGCCCCCCTTGAACAAGGACATAAAGCCATACAGGACAGGGAATTAGTCAAGTACAAAAATGACATTCAGGAGTTTATCGGAAAAAAAAACATAATCTGAATCTCCACTGTTGACTAACGAGACCAGCCTAGTTTGTAGCATGCGATAGAAAGTAGCCTTTAAGATTAGATGGTAACTTTCTCTAAACAAATACGATACTGATAGAGTATCAGAAAAGGCAGTCCAGGAAGCAGGAAGGGATGAGGAGGAATAGCAGGGATGGGACTACTTGGACCAGGATAAGTCAAAATCTGCAAAAAGATTCTCAGACAAAAAGCCTATAGACAAGAATCTACAAAAAATACCAAGAGAATAACTCTTTATAAAGGGAGGTGGTCTATCTAAAAAGATAAAGGAGGAACTAGAGCTTGAGAAACCGGTAAAGAGATCTGCTGGGACTACGAATTTGATACATACCAACTTCAAAATAGCTCATAAAGAAATCCCCCAGTCAGTAATTGACGAAAGAGAGTAGCAAGGCAGTTGCACTCTTTGTAGAAAAAAAACCATGAGTACAAAAGTTACTGGAGACAAATTGAGGTATCTAGGACAAGGGTAAATGAGCACCCATTCAAGATACCAAGGTCTAGAAGGGTAACTATAGTACACCGTCCCAGAAAGATCTCTACTTTTTAAGTTCCAAGAAGTAACAAGCACTGGAAACTAGGTGAGTATGAAGAAATGACTTAGGTCATTTCATTAGTACTAATAATAACAGTTTTCAGGTAGCTGAGAAGAGACATACTCGCTAGGAGTCGAAATCAATAGTAAAGAGTGATGGCGAAGTGAAGAAATCAACCTTGAAATTATGACTTGCATGGGAGTACATGCGTACTTCTTACTGCAAGGTCAAGGGAATTAATAAAGAGCAACGTATGCATGGGCAGTGTCTCTATGCTTCTCGAGGGGGTATTGTACGGTGCATATCTGCTGGGGTAGTCAGGCATGTGACCTGGAAACTGAATAGTCTTTGACAAGGACCAAAACCTAGACAGGAAACATACAGCACCAAGGGTACTAGAGGGAGTGACAGTAGAGTTAAGATAAAGCTTCTTATATGCCATGCTGGTACCAAAGGGAACCTGATAAAGTGATGACACTGTCTCCACTTAAGAGAGGAAGGAGAATAAGCCCTGAAAGGTTATTAAAGAGACAGCCGACCAGTCCTATGCACCCAGCTTTTATTTCCTTGATATCTGGATGATAGAAGAGACCCTCCAGATTGGTTTTACAGGTAGTAAGAGTGGAAGGTATTGGAACTACTCAGCAGGTAGTAATGACCGCTAGTAGTGGGCTGACTATATACCAAAAGGAAACAAGTTTGTCTGAGGAAATATAGGTGGTCAAAGCTGTATGGGTGTGGTAACAAACATTCCAGCTGTTATCATACCTTAGACATGTTGTAACTACAGAACGACGATCCGATGCCTTACTTAAAGAAAAGCACTTTTAGTGTAATAAAACCCTCGAGATATAACTGTCCTGAAGGACATGCTTATATTCATGTTATAAATCCAAACCGTCAATGCTACAAAATGTGAGTACTGTTAGATTCAGGATCTAGCATATTCTGAATCAAAAAAGAACTCATAAAAAAACGAAAAATTCCCTTTACAGAGAGACTGAATCCTATCAATATTCAAGGCTTTGATGGAGTATTATCTCCCTTAGGAGGAAATGTTTACATGCATCCTATTTGGCTGGAAATAGGATGAACCAAGCACATGTCCAAAGTTGCCTGCGAAATCACAGGTGCAGGAGATTATGGGGTAATAATCCATTTTAGGTGGTAGCATTTAGAACACCCCTTATCAAACATTGGAGAACATACAAAATGGTAATTCAGAGATTTCAAATGTAAATCTTGTGTAGAAAAAGAAGGCAAAGGAATTGCAGATATGTTTGAATACGATAAAACAGTTGCTTGAGATGAAAATGCGATTCAAGGAGGAAGAATTGGAACCAATAAGAAGATCCCAATCAGATCAACTTTGATTCTCTCTCAAAATACCGCTGGAAATTCTAAAAGTTATTTCTCCTACAAACGGCGATGAAAGTGGTGCCAAGAAGAAGCTGCGATCATGAAATTAAATTAGTTGAAAAAGCAAAATCCTCTTAGGAACCTATTTATCATCTGTCTGACAAATAACTTAAGTTACTGGAATACTTTGATGATATGTTATGACAAGGAAAGATTACAAGAAGTCAATTACCTTTTGGTACTGCAATCCTCTTTATACCAAAAGCGGATGGAAGATTATGGCTGGTAGTTTACTACCAAAATCTAAACAAGACTACTATATTAAATAAATATCCACTATCAATAATGTCAGAATTATGTCATCGAGTAGCAGGAGCTAGCACTTTTTACAAAATTGATTTGAAAGATGGTTATAACCTCATCTGAATCAAGGAAGGGGATGAATGGAAAATGGTCTTCTGATCATGTTATGAATATTATAAATATAAGATAATGTCTTGCTGATTAGCCAACATACTAGCTACATTTCAAGATATGGTGAATGATGTTCCTTGAGAATTTCTGGACTATGGAGTTGTATATTATTTTGATGATCTTCTCATATATTTTAAAAATGAGAAAGAATAGGTCTAGCTAGTAACAAAAGTGTTACAAAGATTGGGATTTTCAGCTTGTGATTTCGATAAAGAAATCTTTCTTCCATGTTAAGTAGGTGGAATTGTTAGACTATATAATAGCTATCAATGGGGTATCTATAAGTACCCGAAAGTTGGATTCAGTATTAAACTGGAAATTACCTACATTAGTCAAAGAGGTTCAAATATTCCAAGAATTTGTGAACTTCTACAGGTGTTTTATAGAAAACTTCTTAAATATTTGCGCTCCAATCACAGAAACATTGAAGGGTGATCCCAAGAAGTTCCGGTGGGGCCTAGAATAGGAAAAGGCCTTTCAGGAGTTTAAGAGAATGTTTACTTCGGCCCTAATATTACACTATTTCTTCCCAGAAAGAGATATGGCTATGGAACAGGATGCTAGTGACTTCGCTTTAGGCTGCATACTCTTCCAATTAGTGGAAAAAAGACTTCATCCTGTAGCTTTTCACTCCCGAAAACTAAATTCCGAAAAGTGGAGTTATGAGATCCACAACAAAGAACTGTTAGCAATCTTAGAAGCATTCAAAGAATGGCACTAATACCTTATTGGAACAGAAAAACCAATAACTGTATATACCAATCACTAAAACCTCGAATATTTCCTTACCTTAAAGGTCAGGAGCTGGTACCAAATCTGTTGGGAGCAGAAGTTAGTAGATTACAACTTCAAAATTGTTTACAGCCTAGGTATAAGAGGAGGCAAACCTGATGCACTCAGTTGACAGCTGGAGTACCATTTTGAGGAGTAAGTTGTACATTGCAAATAAGGGAGATTGAAACCCGAACATTTCCTAGTCAGTTCAGTAATAAGAACAGTAGAAGAGGAAATTGAAATGTACCTAATAACGAGAAGCACAGCAGAGAATATCAGTACAGGTGATATATATGAAATAGTAAATTGGAACGACTTGGACTCTGTGATTTGAGTAAAATGGTTAGACATAAGAGCAAGATTACCAAGCAAAGGCTCGAAGATGGCAGTAGGCCACAATCTTTACACTACGCAGGAAGATATACTCCCGGCATGGAGACAGTTAATTATTAGGACAGGTATGGCAATTGGGCTACTGGTCGGAACCTATAGGAGAATTGCTCTGAGAAGCAGATTAGCAGTGAAAAGCAGTATTTCTACTGGTGTAGGTGTAATTGATGCAGATTATACCACAGAACTCAAAGTGTTGCTATTTACCCATCAAGATACAGATTGTTACAACAATGCTGATGATTGAATTACCCAGTTGGTGGTAGAAAAAATTAACACTGTCGATATGATGGAAATAGACAACCTAGAAGTTACTGAAAGAGGCACATTGGGATTCAGTAGCACAGATATCGCTAAGGACTATTACTATGTAAGAATTAGAACTAGTAGTCAGCCGGTTAAATGCATTGAGAGACCAGAATACACACTGATATGATGTAGCCGAAATAGCTGAGTGAATCCTCATGACTAGTGCAATACTAGCCTACAAGGAGTTGAAGAAATTCAATCCAGAATTTTTGGAGCAAATCCAAAAAGCTATCCTGGGAGATCGAGAATGACTTAGAAGGAAAAATTGAGTTGGAGAAACTAGGAGACAATGGTAAACCTTTCTCGAAAGACTGGACCTTATCAGATGAGTTGCTTTCCAATATGTTAAAACTATGTATACTAAATAACCAGGACCTTTATACAGTAAGAGCTGAAGGGTATTCTGGCGCTAAAATGGCAGGACACTTCGGACAAGAAAAAACTCTTGAGATAATTATGAGCGACTTCTATTGGAAAGGCCTGGCAGATTGGGTAAACGATTATGTACGGTTATGTGAGGATTGTCAATACAACAAATTCCCACGATACGTGAAATATAGCCTACTACAATGGCTGTCAATTTCCTATTCAGAAGGGGCATTAATTTTTGTTGATTTTATTACCCAGTTACATCAAAGTCAAGGTTGCATCCAAATTACAGTAGTAGTTGACCTGTGATGTGCTCGCAAGGTGCTAGTCACATTATCGGTAAAGATACAATAGTTGGCAGGTGGCCTACTCTACCGGAGAGAAGGTGAGAGCTGAGAACTGAAGGAGATTTCGAAGGTATACTGAGGAACAAAAATGTAACCATTCAACCAAGTATATTGAAATACTGTCTGTCAAAGTCTGCCTTTTCTATTGTAGAATCAGGTGGTCTTTAAATACACAAATCTGTTCATGTCTAGCATGAACGAAACTAATCAAAGATATCAACTGATACTTAAAATAAAACATAAAACAAACCCAAGTATCAAAGCGATACTTAAAACAAAACATAAAACAATACTAAGTATCAAACAATACTTAAAACAAACCAAGTATCAAAGTGATACTTAAAACAAAACATAAAACAAAACCAAGTATCGAACGATACTTAAAACAAACCAAGTCTCAGAGCGATACTTAAAACAAAACATAAAACAAAACCAATAACCGAGTACCTGTACCAGTTACATTCCCTAAAATAAAACAACTGTTTAAACAAACAAAACCTAACAATCATCAAAGGCGGAGTGCCAAAAACTAAAGGCATCAGTTTCTGCTATCAGCTCTTCATCATAAGTGTCACACCAGAGACAAGATGAATTTCAAAGAAAACATCAATATTCAAAAAAATACAAATCACGGTAGCTACGAATACCAGATTCATTCTGTACATCAACCCATGCATTATTGCAATCAGGATAGTAGTCCACTCAGAGGATAGCAAAGTAGTCTTCGAGTTGAATAATATCACTGTTCAGTAACAGTCTAACAATCTCTTATCACAGCCTCACATTGAGTTTCACATAGTTTGATATCTTTATGGTATTTGGATGGAGAATGGTAGTCAGATAATGTTATCGAGGGCCTGCTGCATAGCCTCATTTTCATCATCACTGCTTTCGAATTCTGACTCGAAGTATGGTGCCTAAAACCTATCCCTAGCTTTGAGTTCCATCGACTATTGCTCAGTTTCTGGAATCGTTGGTGTCCAGTACATGGTGATGTAATTGATTGTCCGGGGAAGGGATTCGTTTAGCATGTTGTCTTTTCACCATTCGTTCACCATATCCATAGCATGCGCCAGTCATTCTAGCGGCTCCCAGCTGTTTTTGCTTGTTGGATAATCTTTCTATTTGACTAGGAACTGATCATTTCAATGCCAAAGGGGGTGGTCTCTGATTTCTTCAACTTCCCATTCATCCTTTTTATTAATGATGATAGGTGCAGGTCGAGAGTGCATTCTTTCAGGGAACCTTGAGTCGTCATTTGGGTGGAATCGCTTGACAGCAGAGGCGTAGAAGACTGCAGTATTGTGGGAGTACATACATCCATCTATCTGGACTGTGTAGTTTTCTGTATGCTCGTCAAAGCATAAGACCTTGAAAGATCCTCATTATTAGGATTGTAGCTTCTGGCTGCGTCCAATATTGGTAATAAACTAGTTTCCATGTACTATGAGCATATCACCTAGTGGGATAGGAACATGTTTGTGTCGTCGCTTCTGAGCAGTACTGGTGCTCTGGAATCAGGCAGCTTTAACAGCCTGGAAGGCATCATTCCGAATTGCTTGATAGCAGTTTAGATGGTCATCGGAGGCAGAGACTGAGGAGTTCTTAAATAGAGTTATAGGTAGGAGTGGATATTGTCGGCCGAAGATTGCCTTGTATGGGGACATTCCCAAGGTGTCTGAATATCCGGCATTAATGTATGCGGCGAGTTTGATCAGGGCTGGTTCCTAATTAGTCTGTCATTCATTGATAATGTTCTTAATTCCAGTCTTGACTTTGCGGATCTTTCGTTCTGCTTGGCCATTAGTCTCCTGATATTCAGAAGCAGCCATAATATAGTTGATTCCAAGGGAGGTCAAGTTTTGTTTCTAGAATCTGGTGGTGAAGTGGGGATCAGTATCACTGACAATAGATAATGGGTATCCATGGGGGGTAAATAGGTATCGTTAGAGGTTATTCCAGATGTCTTTGGAGGAATCGGTGACCTTTATTGTTATGAGTCATGTATATCCAGTAAACCGATCCACAGCTACCAAGATAGTGTCATATCTGGTGGACTTGTTGAATGGTCCGGTGAAAGCGATGGCATAGGATTCCAAGATTTTGCAAGGTAACTGAAGGGTCTGTACTTTCCCTTCAGGGAGTTGTGTTCGTTCCTTATTCACCTGACACATTTCACATTGTTTGACGAAATCGCGGAAGTCCTTTTGCATTTCACACCAGTAAACATATTCTGAGGCAACTTAGAGGTTGCAGTCTGCACTATGGTGTCCTTTATTGTGGATTTCGGTAATGACATATTCCCTAATGGTTATTCCATTGAGCTTATAACCCTTTAGAATGTATAGGCAATATTCACCATAATGGGTACTGGTATAGACTATTCTGTTGGATATGTTGTAGGGAGCAAGATCTCTATATCTAGAGCTATCTATAGTTTTGAAGTAGATCGAGTCTTGGCGATATCCTGCTATTATTTAGCTTTGAAAAGAGGAGGTAAACTGCTCTGTAGTTGATCTAATATCCTGTTCATTCTCAATGAGAGATCCACTTGTTGGTTTGATAGAGTCTTCCATTTCTTCAAAGGATTCATAGAGCAGTCGGCGATACTCGCAAATCATGGGAGGTATGACAGAATCAAAGGTTTCATTATTGTATACTTGTAAGAGTCCACCGTATAGTGGTCCTAAATCAATGAAGGGGTGAGAGGATGTCGATGCTGGATGCAGATGGTGTAGATAAGATATTACATCCACATAGGCTGCTACTTGTTCAAGTTCTTCAAGACCTTGGTGTTATCTTGGGGTAGGATTAAGGGGAAGGAGAGGTGGGATCTACCCATCATTGACTTTATCCATCACCTCTTCTGCTCCTTCTACAGTGTTGAAACTGGTGTTTTTGGAATCATCAGCAGACATATAGTATGGTTGCTAGTATCTGTTGCTGAATTTAATTTCAGTCTGGTGAAAGGGGTAGGTATTGAGGTAATAGTGGGATCAGAGGAGTCTTCTTTGTTCAAGCTCATGAGGAGGTATGCTGTAGAGGGTACCATCATGTTTCCACTCGTCATTGATGTCTTTTCCTTGTTTTGTTTTAGCAGCTCCATACATGATGTAAGAGAAAGGATTGGAGGGAGAGTCAGTACTGGTGGTGGCCATCAATGGTTCTTGTTCATAGGAGATATCGTCAGGACTATTTTTGCTTTGTCTTGTATGGTCATAAACAAGAGGAGGGTCTGTGAGTTCTTGATCCTCATATAGGAAGGAGAGAGCATCAGCTAAATAGTTTGTTCTTCCAGGGGCATAGATGATTTTTGCATTGTATTTGCTGATTTCTCCTATCCATCGTATTCTTCTCCTTCCAGGAACCTTTTCTGTTGTAAGGTTAGTGAGAGGTTGGTAGTTGGGAACAATAGTGAAGGTATTGTCCATCAGGATGTGGTTGAATGTGGCAAGAGCATCGATTACTGAAAGGGCTTCCTTGTCTGTGGTTCCATAGTTTATCTATGAATTAGTAATCTTTCCGCTGTGTAATGCCCCCTGGTCTTTCCATTTCATGAGAGGCTCCTTGTCCAATCCATGCTCCAACTCCATTATCCGATGCGTCAGTAATCAGCCATATCGGGTCTGGTTTACTGTAGTCAATAGGTCATATAACATTGGCATTCTTAATTAATTCCTTGATGTTGGTAAAGGCTTGGTCATGAGTGTGGGTCTAGACAAATACCGCATTGCCGGTAAGATCTGTAAGAGGTGTTGTTACACTGGTGTAGTATAGTAGGAACTAAGCGATATAGTTGACTAGTCCTAAAAATTGCATAAGTTTTTTTTGATTTTGGAGTTTTATCTATTCTGTTAAACAGGATATTTTTCCAGGGGCTGCATGTATTCCATTATCATCTATCACATGTCCAAGGATATTGAGCTTATTGGCAAACAAAATTGATTTGTTTCTACTGGTATAGAACTTAGCTTCCCTTAGCCTGGTACAAACCAAACCTATATGGTAGGTATATTCTGTTTCAGAGTTTGAGAAGATGATGATATCATCAATGTAAATCTATACAAAATGGTAGAGGTATTCGCTTAGGAGGGCTTTGATAATTTGCATGAAGGTTGCGGGCGTATTCATATCACCTTGTAACCTAACCTGGCTAATGAAACTTCCAAAGGGTGTTTTGAAAGTGTTGAAGCGTTCACTGTCTGGATCTAACCTTGTCTGGAAGTAGGCATTACTTAGGTCAATCTTTCTCTAGAATCTAGCCTGTCCAACTGCAGTCTGGATTCGGATTTGGTTTGGGATAGCGGAATTGTCCATAACCATGTTCTCATTCCATACCTGAGGTCAACCAGGGGTCGAATTGTTTTGCCATCTACTTTGGGCTGGACAAACATAGGTGCAGCACCTGGTGCTTCCACTTGGTAGATGAATCCTCTTCTTTGTTGTTGGTTTATCCAGTCACATAGTGGGTTTTTGTATGTGTCAGGTATGGAGTAGGTAGGTTGGTTCTTAAGATTAGAGGGGTCTCGAAGGTGGATGTAGTAGTTCACTTCTCTCATAGGTGGTAGTTCTTTGGGAATCGGATCAGGGAAGACATCAGAGTACTCATCCAATAGGTGTTGGGCAGTTGCTATACAGACTGTGGCTTGGTACTCTCCACTTGTTGGTTTCCATGAGACTCTGACCTTCTGATATAGGAAATCGATGGCTGATTCTCCATATCTGATTATAGCTTTGTGGCGATTGAGGAATGGCATTCCTCTCAGGGCATCGTATTTGGCTACGTTTCCAGCTAGCATCTCTTGGGGGGGTAGGATGGCAGAACCAAGTCGGATAGTTGCACTACAGGTTTTATGGCTTGTGGATTGTAATCCCCTCACTGCCATATTGACAGGTATTGGATGGTTATGGTCTCGAGTTGGGAGTCCATGGACAGAGATAAAGGCATTGCTGATTATGCCTTTTCCTATCGTGCCAGTGTCGAATAGGACTTGAGCCTTCTTACTATTGATCAACGTAGTACCTTCTAGGGTAGTGTGTACTTTAAATATAGCAGGAGGTCGGATACTATTGCATTCCACATTGATATATCCGATATAGATCTCCTCATACTTGCAGGATTGGGCATTATGACTATCAGTCCCAATATTGTAGGCCGATGCCTCTTGCTTAATCGCTTGTCCTTTCCTTTTTTTCGTAGGGCAGTTCTTTGCCATGTGTACTGTTTTTCCACATTCAAAGCATTCACCTTTCTGTTGTCTTGATTCTTTGGAGGATTTAGCTTTCTTCTTGAAAACCCGTGGGGTATCATCTTCAGAGTTGTTGGAGGGCTTATGTCGAGATTGCCTATTACTATTAGAGGATGTCTGTATCTTGTATGCTTTGGTTTCATGGAGGATGGCGTCCTTTCATTCTGCCCTTGCAATTATTATTGCAATATCATTGTCATCTTCCTCAAGTGATTTTACCTCTCGCGGGAGGGTCGGATGCGTAGCATCATAGAATTCATCACTTAAGGATGTAGTAGGAAATGCTTTCTTTCTTCATTTGGTCCTTATACATCATCAGATCTGTAGCTACATCTGTGATTCTCTTAACATGCGTTCCATTGATTGGTGGAGCTGGTTGAATTTTGTGTATAGGAGGTTATTGGTGAAAGAGGTATGGAATCGGCCTTTCAGGTAATCGAGAAAAGTGGATTGTCGTAATCTTACATTTCCACTGTATTCCCTATAGTATTGGTTGTATGAGTCGGTTGCCTTTCCTTCACAGGATGATCCAATGAATAATCCGGTTGTAGGGTCTTTCACATCTTTCCCTTTTAGGAAAAGGTAGTGTGTGAGTTCCGTTCCAGTCACGAACGTGGCTTGGCATGGAAAAGGTTTTCACATGACTCATGATTATGAGTTATAGGTATGTTATTATTTCATGCATATGACTGAATTGGGTCATATGACTTATTATGTTATGTTTCGCACATGATTCGATTATGAGTCATGAAATGTGCGCCTGGCAAGTAAGCCTTGCAAGTGTGCCTTGTGGGTATGCCTTGCGCATATGATTTATGTTATGCACATGACCTCATTATGAGGTCATGTGTTTTACTCATATGACTCAGTCGAGTAATATGACTTGTTTATGGTGTTATGATTAGTTTATGAGTTTTTGCACATGATCTTGCCATGAGGTCATGGGTTTTGAGCATATGACCACTTTGGTCACATGACTAGTTTGTTATGATTTGGTTTTGCATATGTGACCACATTGGGTCAAATGACTATGGGCAGGAAGAACACTATATCAGGGCGCCGATGCAGCTGAGGAGGATAGGTTGTTTATGCTTTGGTCTAAGTACATTTCCTCCTTCTTTTACCCTGTGTCGGACATGAAGGTTCAGTGTCAATCCCATCAGAGCACTTGCTTTCTATCTCATAATAGGCTTCAAGTCTTTAACTTTGAACACCTTTTGGGGACTTCGTTATTATACCTCCCTTTACGTTTGCTGGAAGTCCTTTCTTCCTTTTACTTATCTTTTCAGTTGATCACTACAGTCACCACCTCACGGTGGTAATGGTTAAGCGAGCCTCTGCCCCCTCCCCCTTGTCTGCTCTATGTTCGTCCGTGGCTTTGTCTCATGCCATCGAGAAGAACATCGCCCTGGAGGCCAAAGTCACTTACCTTCGGCATCACATCTCTGTCCATTCTCAGCAATTTCATCGCGCTGGAAAAGACATATCTGGCTTGTCGGCTGCCCACGAGAATGAATGTGCTATCAATTGCGGTTATCTCATGATGTTGGTGGCTGAAGCTGCTACGGTTATCCTATCTTCGCCTGTCTCCTCGGTTGCTTCGGTTACTATGGTGGGCTCGGTTGAAGGGGGTGGGCTAGACCCTGACAATTCTCAGGGTTCAGCGGAGGAGCTCCCTCAGTAGAATGTTGTGCCGCCGGTTATCCCAGCCCCTCCTGCAGCTGTAGTTGTAGGTGGTGGAGTGGGTGAACTAGTTCCTGATTCGTCGGGACTGGTTGAGGCACTTGCTCCTGGTGTGGGTGGGGTGGATCTTGGTGTGGTGACACCAGCTATAGTGGTATCACCCCGTTCAAGGGGGAAAGTGCCTGAGTCCTCTATGCATGAGCCCATAGCTCATTGGAGAAATACCTCTAGTAGTATCCTTCCCGTGGTAGTGGGTGGTGATGTGGGTAGCCCGTTCACTCCTGTTACTAGACCTGCACCTGGGAGTGAGAAGAGGAAGAAAAACAAGAAGCACCAGGTCAAACAAGACCAGACCACACCTGTGCCGCTTGTCCTTGACTCGGAAGGCTCATTGCCTTCACCGGTTTGCTATCACAAACCGGCTACTCCAGAGTCTGCGCTAGATTCACTGCCTGTGGAACATGCTGAGGAGTCAGAGGAGAAGCTGAATACCTGGCCATGCTCAGTCAAGTGCCGTCGGCTTGGGAACTATCTCATTCAGGTTGCTTCTATCGAGATTTTTGGGTTGTGCTACCGGTGCGGTACCCCCCTAATTCTCTTAGACGTTTCGTACCCCCTTGGCTAAGGAGCTCTTGCCCAGTAAGTCGGCCTTCTTTCGGGCTTAGGCGCTTGGGCATTGGGTGTTTCTTTTGTTTGGGAATGGGGGTAGGTACAGGGGTAGTCGGTGGAGTGTTCTGGGATCATTGAGTGGAGATACTTGGGTGGGCTTCTATTATGGAGAAGGTTTTTGCAGGGTCACATTCAGGTAGTGGTAGTGGAACTTTTTTATTTTCTACGGGTAACTTAGCTGGTAAGTAGGCTGAGCTAAGGAGGACTTTTCTTTACCGTTGATGGCTTTGTATTTAGTGTTCGTGTTAGGGCATGGCATGGACATGTTCGAGGTACTGGGTTGGAGGTTTAGTTAGTTTGTAGTTAGTGGTATCCGGGATGCGACAACCTGGGGGCCTGGCCCTGGAGCTTGCCGTATGCCAGTATTGGAGGTACTAGTTTAAATGAAATTAGATTGAATTCTAAGTACTTTTCCTACTTATTACTTTAAAGAATATATAACACCTCTACGATCATTATCTTTATTGCAACATTATCGTTACACCAAGGAAAGCTCTTCATGAAGAAGAGTTAGAGAAAGCTTACAATTGGTGTTCCCGATAGAAGTCAAAGGTCTTGTACTATCGGTAACCTAGGGAGAGGCCTATGGCTATTGTAAGACTAAGGAAAGAAACAGAAGTATCATTCCCCATCACCAAGAACTAACTATCCCAGGAGGGATCATTACAGTTGCCCATCCATCAAAAGCTTCAGGTTTAGGGTACTTTCCTTCTCCTGTAAACTCTACTGGGAGGTGGAGCTTGAACTTAGGGGTTTCAAATGCCGCAGGTACTTGATCTTCTTCAGGCCGTGCCCAGGATTTTCCGCCTCCTGAAGGCCCTCCTCCTGTACAAGCAATCTCTGAATCGCTACTGGATTCGGCATTGATTAGAGGTTCAAAAGAAGGCTTCTTTGCTTGAGTAGAAGGGAATTCTTCAAGAGGTTGTGTGTCTTCTATGTTTGCAGATTCTGCCAGCTCCATAGCAGAGTACTGGGTTTATTTAGTTCTAGTAAGGTCTTGCCATGGGATCTGCTTCCTACTCCTGGTTGTCAATAACTCTATATTAGTTTCAAGACAAGCCGAATGTGCCGTGATTCTGCCGTGTCTCTCTGCTAGCCTTCTGAGGGGGATATCGATAGGTTGATCAAGTCTAAATCCGGAGACAGGTTCTTAACCACTTGCTGAGGTTACAAAAATGTCACATGTTTACAAGGTACTAGTCACGTTATTGGTAAAGATATAATATTTAGCAGGTGGCCTGCTCTATCCGAGAGGAGGTGAGAGCTGAGACCTAAAGGAGATTTTGAAGGTGTACTGAGGAACAAAGAAGTAACCATTCAACCAAGTATATTGAAATGCTGTCTGTTGAAGTCTGCCTTTTCTATAGTGGAATCAGGTGGTCTTTAAATACACAAATTAGTTCATATCTAGCATGAATGACACTAATCAAAGGTATCAACCGATACACTTTGGTAAAACTAATTAAGTATCAAAAGGATACTTAAAACAAAGTATAAAACAAAACCAAGTATCAAACGATACTTAAAACAAACCAAGTATCAAAGTGATACTTAAAACAAAACATAAAACAAAACCAAGTATCAAACAATACTTAAAACAAAACATAAAACAAAACAAATAACCGAGTACCCGAACTGGTTACATGACCGGTTTACAAAAATGGCATACTTTGTTGGATTAAAACGAACAGCCACTACAAAAAACATGGCTACAGTTTTTAAACATGAAATATAGAAGCTACATAGCCTACCAACAGAAATAGTTTGAGATATGGACTCAAAGTTCGCTGGAGAATTTTGAGAATTCTTGTACAAAACATTCAGTATAAAAAAGAGGATATCTACAGCGTACCACCCACAGACGGACAGACAAACTGAGTGAACCAATCAAGTGCTGAAAGGTTGCTTGCGTAGATTCGTCAACTACGATCAAGATAACTGGTATGAATTGCTACCCCTAGCCAAACCCCCTTACAATAGCTCGACAGCCAATGTATATAGAATGACCCCTTACTATACAAATTATGGATTTCATTCACAAACTAAATGGAGGAAGATAGGCAAGGTGCAAAATCCAGGAGCTATATTCTATATGAACTGCATACAAATGATACACATGTAAGCAAGCCAATCACTCCAACAGATATGAGAGGTTATAGCCAAATACTATAATTGAAAGGCCAAGCAACAACTTGACTTCAAAATCAGTGATAAAGTAAAGTTAAATGCAAAGAACATTTGTACAAATTGGAAGTCAAAGAAACCCAGTCTAAAATTATATGGGCCACTTACAATCTTGGAGAAGTGAGGAAATTATACTCACAAGGTCAACTTTTTGAATCAATGAAACATATACCCAGTGTTCCACATATCTCTATTAGAACCTTACTGGTAGTTGGCACATACAAATCCACAACAACCTTTCAAGGAACTGGTAGATATGGAGGATGACCTGTGGTAGGAAATAGAAAAAATTGTAAAAGGCAAGATACGCTCTTATGGCAAGAGAGTACACAGTCACTATCTGGCGGTACACAAAATATGGCACTTCATTAAATAGCAAGGTTGTTCCGAAGATGAGAATACCTGAGAACCTGCCACAGGCCTGGAAAATTCAAGAGACATGATGGAAGTATTCCACAGTGATAATCTAGAAATCATATGACCGACAGAGGAAGAACAATGAATAAAAGGTTTTTCCTACCGTAGTCAAGCAAATGCGGAAGGTTTTTCACCCTACTCTCATCGGGTCCTAAAGGAGCTAATGTTTAAGGTTTAATAATTTAATGTTTTATTTTAATTTTTAATGTTTAATTTATTTTTTATGTACCCAAAAGGCATTCGGGACGAAGCCTTACGAGAATGGTACTCATATTTGGAATACCAGGATATGATGCCTAGGAACAACCCTAAGTAGGGTAATCTCACCCAGAATCAGAATTCCTGGTCTCTAACACCCCCTTCTAGACCCCTTAAATGTCCTACACGTTATTATCTATACCAATCTCAGTTGCGTCCTGTCACTATAATGTCACAAAATTGAAGGTGTCAGACTAATACCATATACATTACCGCTGTCCTTGAGACTGGATTTTGTTCACAGGATATATGGGAGGGGACCTCTGGCTAGATCTGAGAAGGAAACCAGAGTTAATCCGTCATGTACTCAGATAGTTACTAGGCTTCAAAGACATAATGTCATTGGCATGGGCTGTAAGTAACGGGATATTTTCGCATGAAATTTCGCATGAAATAATGGTATCGAATGTTAAAGGATCTCTACGAGAGACCAATACATTCACATCTACCCAATAATAAACAGAAGAGTCCAAAACTCTGAGGGACACTATTGTGGAAACTAATGGACTTCACAGAGTGTTACAACTACATTGTGGAATACATTGTAGCTATGGGATAATTTTCAATACTACAATAGCAAATGAAACCCTGTTATGCAGAGTAATTAAGGATTGCGACCATGGAAATATTTATTAATCTGGTGGAATAGCTGTCTGCGAATTAGCAGAAAGGTCTTTGCAAGATATATATTGTTAGGTAAGGAGTTATAAAGGATTGAAGTCAGGCGATTTAAAAAGGTTTAAATTACAACTATCTTCGCAGATGCAACCTACAGATGAAACTGATCATTTGATCTCTGATGGAGACAATTGGGGCCAACTCAGTTTTACTTGAGAACTAGGTCACAAGTCTAAAACACTCTAATGATGGGGTAACTACTATTGGAAATGGTATAGTTCTTAGTTAGTTATATCATAATTGTCAAAACAGGATGTGATGATTTTCAGGGTCTCTGGGTATTTGCATTTTTTAAGAAAACCTGACATCACCAGTTATAATCAGAGAAGTACATAGTTGTATAATAAATAGATGTGGTTCACGAATACTGAAACATGGAATATCAATATCAAAGTATCCTACAAGCTTTAGATATTATCAAGTAATGGAGAAGAGACCTTAACAATATAATATTGTTTTTACAATTTTATCTTACGTTACCAAATTTACTTTACTCTCAGTAGTTATAAATGCAACAAGTAAATTTAAGTCTTTCTAGACAATCTCTTTCAACAGAAATGAATCTTGGTTGGCTCAGACAATTCTGAAGTTTATCAGATTGTTTCCACCTAACAAAAAACAACCACTCATCATCTGGCTAATCCCTCTCTCCCGTCTCGTAGCCTTAGGTTTAATATAATCCTCATTTCATTTCTCATATAGGTATCTGAAAACCTATTTTCTCCTCTTTCCTCCTTCTTTTTTTAAAGCCACTTCATCCCCCCACATTACCTTCCTTCTCCTATCTCATTTGTCCAATGCCTAATGAGCTAATGCCTATTTCAACCTCTCTTGAGCTAGATCCTCATTCAAATGAACTCTCTCTTATGCCATTCACTTTCTAAGATACTTTATTTCAAGTCTTCTCCTTACTGTCCTACTAGAAACATTGGGAGCAACTTACTCAGCAATGTCAGAATAGGTTGTCTGGCGATTTTTAAGAGCTTCCTCTACCATAGCATCATCATGTGACTTGGTAGTTTTAGGATGTCTTCCTCTATTCTTATTCTCCTTGCTCTCTTCATGTCCCTTTTCAATTGTGTCTCTGATAGTAGTGTAGGGGATATTAAGGTAGTAGGAAATTTGCTAGTATCTCATCTGAGGATCATGTAACTCCAAAATCCTCCCACCGGTAAATCCAACAAGGTGTGTGGAGGGAATAGGTTTTTTGGCATAACTGCAAATAATAGAGGGATAGTTTATTGAACAATAGAATTGAGCAGAACGGTTTCTTCTTGGTTGACTTAGAGTAATTTTTTTAGGTACTGTTGAAAATGCGGGATGATGAAGAGGGCTGGGTTGCCACCCATTGTTGAATCGTGGTTAATTTTGTCAATACACAATACTAGCATCATACTGGTATTGTGGAAACAAAATAAATAAATAAAAGAAGTACTGGATAGCTGCCGGATCACAGAGCTCAATAGGAGTGATGAGCGGGCTGGCCATGGCAAGCCAACATAGTTAACTGTAGGTTACGGAGTGTAGGATAGAAGAGTGAGTGAGTGAGTGGTGGTGGTGGATATAAGGTGTTGAGACACGATACTGTACTAGTACAGTACAAACACTTGGGGAAAACGTGTCCATACAAGCATCGCAGAACACAGTACCAGTAATTTTGAATTCATGAAGTATCTCGACGCCTTGGCGCCAGCGTAGCTATTCATGATTCCTTGGTGTCCGGATACTTTATCAATCGATAAGTAGCAGGCGAGTCAACCATGCGGGGAACACGTGAAGACGGCTCTCGTTGTACTATTTGATTACCAGTGACGTGTCAATACCGTACCGCCATTGGATTGCCCGTAGTAACTATTGTCCGGGGACAAAATTAACTAGCTCTCAACAGCAATGGCAATGCTCCCCTACTCATCACCCTGCTCCCTCAACACTTCTTAAAGAAATTGCTCTACACCAACCAAAACCAAACCAATTTACTTAAATTTTTTTTCAATAAACTATACCTCCTATTCTTCGCAGTCATGCCAAACAGCCTATTCTCTCCAAGCACCTTTTTGAATTTACAAGGGGACGAATTCTTGGGTTACGCGAGTCTCAGATGACAAATCACCAAATTTCCCACTATCTTGACATTCCTCTCAGTACTGTTAAAAGCACATTTGTAAAGAGAGATCAAGAGGACAAGGAGAATAAAGGTAGAGGAAGACATCCTAAAACTACCAAGTTGCAGGATAATGCTATGGTAGAGGAAGCTCTCAAAAATCGCGATACCAGCTACTCTGAGATTGCTGAGAGAGTGGCTCCCAATGTTTCTGCTAAGACTGTAAAGAGAAGACTTGCACAAAAGCTTCTTAAAAAGTGGATGGCACAAGAGAGGGTTCATTTGAATGAGGATCTAGCTCAAAAGAGATTGGAATGGGCATTAGCCCATAGGAATTGGACAAGGCAGATGTGGAGAAGGAAGGCAATGTGGGGGGATGAGGTAGCTGTGGAGAGGGGAGGAGGAAAGAGAAGAAAATAGGTATTTAGATACCTAAAAGAAAAGTAGAATAAGGATTGTGTTGAACCTACTGCTAGGAAAGGAGAGAGAAAGATTAGTCAGATGATGACTAGTTGTTTCTATGGTCAAACTCATGGTCTTTTTTTACCTGTTTTTCCTGATCCTACTTCTGCTGGAGGTGGAGTGACTGGAAAGTCAATTATTGATGTTTATGATCAATATGACTTTCCAGGGATATGGGAGGATATCAAGGAGCATGTTGGAGAGGAAGAGGTATTTTTGATCATTGACAATGCTAAGACTCACTTGCCTTTCAGGAGATGGCTCAGGAGAAATGGAATTTCTCTAATGGAAATTCCTCCCTATTCACCAGACCTCAATCCAATTGAAAATGTTTGGTCTCTGGTGAAAGACAAGCTTCATAAGCACTATCCTGAGCTGTTTCTCCTGAAGGGCCCTGTCAATGAGATCAAAAAAATTATAGAGGAGGCTATCACTCATTGTTGAGAACTTCTGGACCCAAAGGTTTTTGATACTTTGACAGGATCAATGGTGGATAGGGTGGAAGCAATTATTAAGGCTGATGGATGGTATACTAAATATTAATTTCTACTATGTATTTATATTTTTTAATTTTCTTTTGGGTTTTCATGATAGTGGGTTGGTGGGGGAGTGTGGTTGTCATCACCGAAGATTTTCCGGCCGTTGACAGCTAGTTAATTTTGTCCCCGGACAATATCATACCCCACGGAAGACTGCAAACTGGAATCTACTACATACCAACAGCACAGAATCATACGATAGGATAATCCACCTCTTCCTTCCCCTTCCCCTTCCCTCTTTCCAAAAACCTTCCCCCCCCCCACCCTGGTGCCTATGCTCTCCCAAATCCCCACTAACTAAGTGGTGTCTCTTGCCCTCGTGGTACTTGAAATTCCCTCATATCAAAAACAAAGCGCGGAACAGGAAGGCAAATTCCGGAGGGAAAAAGGGGGGAAAAGAAAGATAAGCCATGGTATGATACGAAAGCATGATTTGCATATGGTACCCACGGAAAAAAAAGGAATCACAATGTACTCGTACTTGTGCGAGCAGGTCCCCTGCATGAAGAACCAGAAACTTTGGAGTCTGGATTCAGCATGGGCGCTCAAATGTGCACAAACAATTCACCATAAAATTTTTTGTCTCCCGTGTTCGGGTTCAACATGCTGGGGACTTGTGCCCGACTTCCCGAAACATAGATCTTGAACTCACCTTGTCATACCGGTACGGGTATTACGCGGTACCGGACAGGTTACCAGGCTATGGCAGATGCCCGTGATAGCGAGCACTGTAACGAATGCGAACATGTCACGAATCACTAGTCGATTACCCCTGGAGCACAAAATTTAATAAGGGCTTCGGTACGGTGTTGGCCGGCGAGGTGCCATGTACGAGTACAGTAATATGATAGACGGGGTCTGAGATGATCCCCCCTATCCCGGGAATCTGCGCTGCGTTGATCCTGGCTGGAGCGATGTCCGGAACCCGGTCGTTTTAGGAGCGAGATGGAAGGAAGCGATAGGACGGGATAGGATATGACGAGGGGAAAATAAATGCGAGAGAGCGGAATGGGTAAAGCTTGCACTTCTAGATGGAGCAAAGGGCTGTTTTGGAATCGGATGAGGTTGATCTGTTGATGGGATCTATCATACTCGAGTAGAGAGATATTCGGCGGGCCAGGGGCTACCGTAATTAAGTACAAGATGTACTGTACCGTACGGTACTCGAGCAGCATCGGTAATGATTGGGGGTTGAAGTCGCGATCCTTATGCAGCATAATAGCCTAACTGCCATTCCAGCAGTGACGGGCCCTATGCCGAATTCTCCATCGTGCCGAAACAGTGTGCGGAAAGAAAGAAACCGAGCCCGTCAAACCAAATTTCTTCTCACTGGCTTCTAATAGTAACCTACCCCCCCCCCCGGAAAAAGAAGATAAAACCCCCTTTGAGAAAAAAAAACCCCGGCCCAGCCGCTCGCCCACCCATCACTCCCCTGGAGCCCGCACATGCATACATACCGGTACGAGTACTCGAGTATGATTCTACTGGAGTACATACAGTTGTACCCCGCTATCCCGAACCGCCAAAATCCGAAGAACCTGTCCAGCTCAGTGAGTGATCCGGGACAACAAGTCAGGCTTTGGTGTCAGGGAATCCCCAACTCACATAGATCCATATGGTATGAGTCAGCGAGGTACCCAGGCTCATCGAGATCCGGGCCACAAGGGGGAGGGTGCCACACAGCACCCGGCGACCCGGCCCAAAAATGTCAAAAGGAGCCCCCCAATCCCAGGAACAACCCCCCCCTCCGAAAGGAAAAAGAGTCAAAACGAATTACCGGGACGGGTTTTAGAAGGGGAAATGATCTCCGGTGTTAGAGCCGGTTGGGATGGAGGGATGGGCGGATTGCGGAGCGAAGCGAATGCACGATGGGATGAACTCTGTTGTGCGGTAGCGCGCTTTGTGCCCCGCGAGTGTAGGTTAGATACGCAAAGGTGGATCATGACTACTGTGTACGCCGCTGGCCGGGAGGGGGTGCTGGAAAGGAAAGAAGGCTTGGTTCGGGTGCTGTAGAGTGTGATTGTAAATTTATATTAGATATACGTCGTCCTTTGAAGGTATTGTACTGTACTGTACAGTACAGTACAGTACTCTCCCGCTGGATCGTTTGATGCCTGAAATATTAACGACACTTACTGGCCTTACAATTGGGAGAATCCATTTTCATACCGTACACACCGCGGCGACCACTACATGGCAACCCTCCCAGTGAAGACGAGGCAAAGTCTCTCAGTCCTCAATCCTTCTCCAGGACAATAAGAAATTTGATTTGAATCCGCCACCCCGGACCCCACAGGTGTGTGTAGATGTCAAACTGGTGCTTATATCTATCTAAGTAACGGTACCGGTAGCATACAGCAAGCCACCCTAGCGGCGCACAGAATCCACTAGTATTCATTCGTTCATTTCCACATCCCAAATATCATACCGTACTTAGCACCCGCGCCCATCCGTCTATGCCACTGCAGGGTACAGTACTGTACTCCGCAGTGATTATTTATGAACCCGGTGCGATGCGATTCAATACGGTATTAATTATAATAGGAACGTTCCCTCCCCTGCTTTCCCCACATTCCGAGCTGCTCCATTCATCCCAGCGGGGGTAAAAAGCAAGGTAGAAGAGAGAGGAAAGGTATCAAAGCGAAAAGCCCAGAAACTAGATTTCCAAAAGGACGCTGGAGAAAGAAAGAGAAAGAAAGAACCAGAAACTTTCTA
Source organism: Tuber melanosporum (assembly GCF_000151645.1). NCBI lineage: Eukaryota > Fungi > Ascomycota > Pezizomycetes > Pezizales > Tuberaceae > Tuber > Tuber melanosporum. The sequence continues at coordinate 48,401 of NW_003298848.1, read as the reverse complement.
GACAAAAGGCTGAGAACCCCCCCCCTTTTTTTGTCTTGCTTGAGTTTTTCTCCTCCCAGACTTTGAAAATTCACATTGTACTGTACTGTACTTGTACCGGTATCCGATTCTTCAGGGCGGGACTTTTGGTGTCACGGGCCTCGGTGAAGCTCAAGGATATGGCGCAATCGAGGTCTGGGGAGAAAAATAAAAAGAAGGGGGGAAAAACTCATGGAGCTTTGACAGCCTTTCGCAACCTCTAGGAAATCCACAATATAGGTAGAAGATATGATAGAAGTGGAAGAAGCAGAAGGAATACCGACATACTGTACTCGAGTACAGTCGTGTCCGGAAAGTTTTCGTACCCTCGCATGGCAACTGCACAACCACAACTCCCAACCATAAAGATTTAAAAAAAAATGTAAAGAATTCAATTAAAGAAAACATGATAGTATTGCTAGTAGACAATAAAAAAACATTATTACCATTTTGTATGGCCTCCATTTGCATCCAGTACAGCTTGCATTCTCTCAGGCATCCTATCTATCTATCCATCTAACTTCTCTTGGAGAATTAAATCCCACTCTTCCTTTGCTGCCTCAAACAATTCAGCTGCACCATGAGGCCTTTTTTCCAGTCTGGAGAATCGCTTGGTAAGGGCTCTTTTGAGTAGTGCCCATGTGTTCTCAATAGGATTGAGATCTGGTGAGTTGGGTGGCCAAGGGAGTTTTTTGTAACCATAGTCTGCTTCCAATTTTCAATTTTCCTCACCACCATGGCAGGAAGCATTGTCTGCAGCAAGGTAGATATTGTCAGAAGGTCTATCCAGACTCTCTATAAAAGGGATAAGGTAAGGCTGGTGGATCTCAGTTGCATATTGGTGAGAGTTTAGGCCAAGTCTGTCTCTTTTGCTAGTCCTTTCCTCCTTCCTCCTCTTTCTCACAAGAATTAACTCAGTCTTTCCTTCTCTCATCATTGCAGCATATACTTCAATGCTAGTCCTTCCAGACTTAAAGCTAGGCTTTAAGTTTTTTTCTTCCAGCTCTTCACCAGGTCTAACTCTGACCATTTTACCTGTTGGATTTGGATCATAAACAATAGTGGCTTTATCCACAAAAACAACCCAATTCCATGCCCCTTTCCAGTTCCTCCTTCTCCTAGAAAACTCACTTCTTTTCTCCTTTTCTCCTTTTCTCCAAAAAGGTTTTTTCCTAGGTATCAGAAGCTTAAAACTAGCTTCTGATATGATCTTATCAATAGTGGTTTTACCAAGACCAATCTTCGCTTTTTTGGTAATGTCGCGTAATGCTAAATGAGGCTTGGCATTGGTAACTGACTCACTATATTTCTTTTTATGTCGGTAATCTTGGTTGATCTTTTACCTCTTTATGCATAGTGAGTATTTCCATCCCTAGATTTAGCTCTTTTGACCACAGACTGAACAGTTGACTTAGATACACCTAAAGACTTAGAAATTTTGTTATATCCCATATCTGTATATTTATACAGAGTATAAACTTCCTTATTCAGATCTTCTCTTGCTCTTAGGTTATGTAGAGGGGCCATGGTAAGGAGGGTTGTTGTGGTGATGAGGTGTTATGGGATTGTACCTCAGGGGTATGAAAACTTTCGGGACATGACTGTACCTATAATTATTTCATATATACTGTTTAGCTGCATGCTAAATATATTTAATAAAATTCAGTTTATGGTAAAACTTAGGTCAAAATAGTACTAGATATCCCTGTTACTCTACTACCTCTTAAAGCCAGTATTTCTGACTTTTGAAAGCTTCTCAACTAGCATTTATAGCTCATGTACAATATAATCCTGCAAGTAGACATGATTTATGGTGTTTATTAGTGTCTACTTTTGTGCATTAAAGTGGAAGCCTAGCTTGCTATAACTGATACTTCTGCAGAACTTACTTTAATTCATTTAGTAGTCTATCTTGATTAACCATTTGTTGTATCTAGCCTGTTACAGGATTAATACCTGGTCAAGGAGGTTCTTTGAGCTCCTCCTAGTTACAAGCTTATACTTTTAGCTCTTAGTCCATCACCTGTATAGGCTGAGTAACTAGTAACATTATTAAAAAAAAAAAAGAGCCTGGCAATAGGGAAATACTAGTTCAAAATTTGAAATTATCACTTCCAGTACTTTTCTAACTCAGGCATCTCCATCATACTATTATCATACTTAAGTTTCTCAGTAGTTGTAAGTAAATTATAGTAGCGATTCAGGTTATTGGATAACCTATAGTGTGGTAGGCTATTAGGAGCAATCTACTAGTGAGTAGTAGCTTGTCCTCTTGGGGTAACAAAGTCTAAAACCATAATATCTTTTTCTCAAGACCTTTTTCTAAGTGGCAGTGCTCTATTTTTATCCTAGTATATCTTCAGCTATTATTTGAATCAAAAGTTAATTCATTGTAGGTAACTAACATAATTAGCCTTTAACTAGGTGGAAGCTTATTTAAAATAGCCATGAATGATTTTCCATTATCATTCAACTTCCATGTAACCATATATAGTTTCAAGAAAATCTAGAGAGGAAT
>NW_003298848.1:29780-44617 GCF_000151645.1 Tuber melanosporum | reverse complement strand
CCTCCGACTGCCTTCTCAATCTTATTCTTTATATTACAGTTTCTTTCATACTTTTTAAGTGTAGATTCATAAACATACTATTCATCAAGATATGTATCTTTACTTTATTTCTGGCCGTATTTACTACTTATGGCCAATATTTAAATTCTTGAGAAATCAGACTCTCTTGTTTACTCTCATTTTCTGAATCAGAGTCTTATAATTACTTAACTCTTCTATATTATTATTCTAATTAGTTCATGTTTATTGTTTAAAATACTAAAACAAGTCTATAAACTATAATAATAGGCTTAAATTTATATTCACAGAAATAAGAATATTTAATTGTTCTGTTTTCTCTCTTTTTTCTCTATCTATATAAAGTTTGATGTCAGAAAGTCTTTGTCTTAGATATATTTTTACTCCTGTTAGCTCATCCCTCATCTATATATCATTTCTTTCTGTATTTTTTCCTAACTCATACAATACCTATTATTAATAACTATTTTTCTTTCTCTGATTTGAATGTACTAGCCATTAGACTCTACTGATATAATAGTATTTCAACTTAAATAACATCTCTTTATCTTCAGCTACTGAGGCCACTTATTCTACTTTGATTCTCTTTTCATCATGTAGTAGTTCTGTACTACTACTAGTATATGATATTACACTTATAATATGAGGCCCTTTAGGCTATCTAACCTGTTTTGTAACCAATCTGTTCAAGACTGTATTCATTTTTAATTATTGAATTAGAGCAATCTAATCGCTCTGTCAGTATTATACTATTAATTTAATTAATCTTTTACGAAATAACCTGGTCAGACTTTGTAGTAAAGTAGTTTTTCAAATAATTTTATCCAAGTCATATGAAGAGTATGATATTATTTTACATTGTTAGTATATTTAAATCACAATTATCAATCAATTTTTTTTAAAATTACTACTCTTAACATAAATGAATGATGACATGCAAGAGTAAAGCCTTAATTAGTCAATTATAATATTATTGTATACAACAAACTTTTCATTTACCTTATCATACAAAATCTAAGATTTTAATCAATTATACAGCTTTTTAAACATCTCATATTACTTTAAAAAAACTACTACATGATTTTCTTTAAAATTATCTACAACTTAGAGGTTTTTTAAACTCTATATTAAATATTGTTAAAGAGATATAACAATTAGAAGATGAGGGAAATTCTGGTATATGTTTTGAACTGCACAAACAATACTATATAGGATAACTGAGGATACTATTACCCTCCTTTGGAATTAGGATTACTCAGTCTTATACGACTTACTACCATACTATAGAGCTATGTTAACTTATGTTGAAAGTCTTATAATGGAAAGGTATATCAGTCAATGACTGACTTGCACAGTAGTGGATAAAAATACTAAAGAACTATGTTAGGGCTGTGGTAGGAGATGTATAAAAGCATATAGTAAGGAAAAAACAGCTTGACTCTTTCTCCTCTAAACTAACAGTCAAGACAGGTATATAAGTAAAGCATAAATACCTATTCCCATCATTCCATAAATGACTTCACCTATCTGTATCTTTCTAAGTATGTTACCCATTCCCCCATACACTCCTGTGATAATAAAGAAAAGTTATGTTGGGACAATCTCCTGTCAATTCCCCAACCTCTATACAAATCTATTGAACTTCAGAACTCTTTGCCAGACTCCCAAAATCTCTATAATCTATCTCAATCAACTAACATCAATCTAGACGCTTTAACAGAACATAACTTGTTGCATAAACTTTCTCAGAGGTTTTCAGTTTGTTTATCACACTAAACTATATAGAATTTCTAAATCTCAATTTGTACAAATTAATCTTATACAAGTAGATAATTTCTGAACAGGCTGGAATATAATGGTCAAGTAGTTAATACTCCTGCTTCTACCCTGTTATAGGTTTCTAGCTTTGTAGACTATAGCTCAGAGAGTTACTGTATGTTCAGTTAAAGTCCAGAAGTAAAGACTCTTCTATAATCCTATATATTAACGCCTTCCAGTTAACCAACAGCTTCTTGAAAGATACATGAGGTGTAACAGTATTATGATAGTTGAAGAATATGATTCTTAGATTGTATTATATATGTCATGTCTGGAATACTGAAGTGGTAATATAAGTTAACTAGAACTAGTCAGGTGTCTACTGAAGATAGTTGAATAGAGTGAGGAATATCCTCCGGAGATACAGATAAGAGCATGACCTATGCCTGTATATATGCAACAATATTTCTCTCAGATCAACCTCTAATTTCTATTAACGTAGCTACAAGTCTATAGCATCTCTGTGTAGTTGTCATTGGAAAGTCACTCAGAATTCCAATGAATAGACATTATAATATAGTAGGACTAGCGATTATCATGATTGTTTATAGATAGTACCTATTAGGGCAAACTAGTAATGAAATATACCTTAGAATCTTCTTGGTCTGTCATCAGGAAATAATAAAATTGAATAAACCTATATAGGTATTTACTATACTATTCTAGATATACAGTGACAAAATAAATAACAGTAGAGAGTTGACTAGTTAGTTAGACCTATAACAGGTATGACAGTTCACCAATAATATAACTATAAAGTGAGCAGCTTTTACTCATATGTGCAGATGTGAGATATAGTGACAAAAGTACTTCAGCTACCAGGAAGTTGGAATACTACAGAGCAGTCAAGTGTGCTATGGAAAGTCTTTAGCCTAAACGTAGTAAAATACCTACCAAGCTTATAGGAGTTTGGTGTTCACAAATACAGAGTAGTAACAGAGAGTATCTAATAGTATATAATATCTACTTAAGAGTAAGCATGTTCTCTACACTTTGTCTCTCTGATTTTCCTCCCACATAGTTCAACAATACCATAGTCAACTATCGTGGGCTATTTGCCCTTTCCTCTACCTCCTCAATAGTTCCTGCCTAAGGGGATAGCTTCTCCTCATCAGTCTCTCCCACATTCACTTTACTTGTTCTCTGTTGGCATATTGGAGGAGTTATCTAGACTTCACCCAGTAGTCTTGTCTTGCTTGGGAACTTGCTTAGCTTTGGCTTAGTCAGCTTCCTCTCTTTGCTTCCAGTCAGCACTAGTGGTGGTGGACATCTTTTTTTCCACTTGTATAATCCCCATAGGGGAACACCTCAGTTAGTAACTTTAGGGTCTGTCTTGTGGTGAGATTTGACCATACCCTCCTTGTCACTCAGTTTAAGTTGCAGTCGCCTTCCTCTCTTAGTCTTTCCCTTTTCTTACCACTGGTGAGATATATTCTGCTAATTAATACTATATCTGTGAGAACAAGGGACTACATGAGAGATGTGGTAATACTGTAACTGTTCTGTTATATAGTCAGATTTTCTGTGGAGCCTCTGGCTCTGACTCCATCTTCTCACTTCAATTGCATTGGCTCACAGCATACTGCCTTCTCTTCTTTCAGCAGATATCCTACTACCTCCTCCCTCTGCCATATTATGTTCCTGTGGTTTGGCCTGCTACCTTTCCATATACAATCTTTAGCTAGAAACCTATGTTGGATGGTATCCCTTCTGCCAAAATATCCATCTATTGAGTCTGACACTTTGATCCTGTTTCTTTTGCGGTCCACTTCTTTTGAAGTGGTTATACATATAGCATTCTGGCGATAGTGGGCCATAGTTTACTTTCTTTTGTAGTTTGTTGTAGTTTATAGGTAGAGTTTTTCCTTATGCTTTCCTGCCTGGCTTTTTTGATTTCCTTTCGGTTGGCTATATGGATAACGAGACTCCATGGAGTACTATTACAGTTGACCAAACCTATACTGATACCGGTATCAAGAGACTACTATGGTAGGAATAGTAGTAGACTAGAGTCTACCGCTAGAGGTACTGTTGGTTAGGTACCTCGGGTGGGCATAATACATACTAAATGGCTAAGAAGTTTACGGGTACTAGTAAGGAGTGGTAGTTACCCTACTCAGTAGGGTAACCGAAGTAGTCAATTTGGGAGTTATCCTACCTTCAGACTAAAGTTACCCTACCTTGGGCTATGGGTTACCCTGTTATGAAGCCAAGTTACCCTACCTTGAAAGCAACTGATTACGCAGGACTTGGTGGGAAGTTACTAGATTGTTTGTCACACAAAACTACAAAGGGTGTTCAAATCTCAGGTTGTACAGATCACTCTGACACAACTAGTGGAGCTTTGAGCAAGCTGTAACTTAGAGGTGTGGTGGCTAACACCCCCCTTCGGCCCCGTTATAAGTCCTTGGCATCATGGGCTACACCCTGGAGAGTTGCTATAAGCCTTGTAACCGGTATGGGTACTTGGTTAGTTTTAAGTATCGTTTGATACTTGGTTTTGTTTTATGTTTTGTTTTAAGTATCGCTTTGATACTTGGTTAGTTTTAAGTATCGTTTGATACTTGGTTTTGTTTTATGTTTTGTTTTAAGTATCGCTTTGATACTTGGTTAGTTTTAAGTATCGTTTGATACTTGGTTTTGTTTTATGTTTTGTTTTAAGTATCGCTTTGATACTTAAGGAGTTTTACCAAAGTGTATCGATTGATACCTTTGATTAGTTTCGTTCATGTTAAGACATGAACAGATTTGTGTATTTAAAGACAGCCTGTTTCTACGATAGAAACAGCAGACTTCGACAGACAGTATTTCAATATACTTGGTTGAACGGTTACTTCTTTGTTCCCCAGTACATCCTCCAAGCCTCCTTTAGTTCTCAGCTCTCGCCTCCTCTCTGGAAGAGCAGGCCACCTGCCAACTATCGTACCTTTACCGATAACGTGATTAGCACCTTGCGAACACATTACAAGCCTAGTAAATCTCTTCAGGTGGAGATGCTCCTGTAATACTGTATATGTTTACGCCGTCCGTCTGACCGGAGGCTGTTCGCAGGATATATGAGGGGGCAGAGGTGAACTTGGAGAATGGTGTCTAGGTGGCTTTGTGTAAAACGGACCAGAACTGACGGAGTAATACTACTTTAAAGTATAAGGTAGTATGTGAGGTTACCAAAAGCTGGTAGGCGAGGTAACCGAAGTCTGTTACCCTGAAAGTGTAATAGTATTGGAGAATCGTTAGGGACTCTGAGACACTAGTCTAAGGTCACAATAAGACCTGTTTCTAGGAGGGTTGACTGTGGGTAGCGCCTATTGGTAGTCAACATCCGAGGGGGTCTATTGGGGAAGCTATGTGGCCATCATCAGGAATTATATAGAATAGAGTAGAACCAGATAGATGTTCAGGGGCTGCAGATGCTTGTAGTAGGCTAAGTATATATGGGTAGTGAGTTCTATAGTTGGTATGGCATCTACTCGGACATGACAGCTCGCTACTGACATGTCTGTGATATGAAGAGTTTTTACTCCTGCAGTTGCATTGTAGATGCAGCAGCTAAAATACTTCTATCGGGTGGATGTTAGAAAACCACAAGAGTAGTCTAGTTCACTACCAGGGATCTTTGGTCCAACCCGTGTAGGTTAGATAGGCAGATTAAGGGAGTTGAGTACTCTTGAATACAGAGTAGTGATGGAGAGCAACTGGCAGTATATGAAATCTACTTAAGTATATGCGAGTTTTCCTCTACTCTGGCAATCAACTACCTCTTGAGATTGGGACTTAATTGAGTAAAGGCTGTGGCTTAACCATATTAAGTTTTACTGTTTTGTTTCTTCAAACTCTACTGTTGAGACTTTTGATATTTATTATATTTGTTTACTTTGTGGAAGAATTCATTTGGGTGCGGTCCCAACCTTGGGATCCATCTTCCCAGAGGAAGACCCCGTTATAATATGTAGTTAGTGGCAGGAGCTTTTGTTTCAGGCAAGGAATCTTCCTGGGCATTTGGTTGGCTTCTAGGAGAAACCCTTTTATATTCCTGTTGTGAGGTCTGAGGACCAAGTACCTGAGTTGGTTATCCTTCGAGTGTATGCAGTTTGATATATACTGGAGGGTCTTGGGAGTAACAGTTTTCTCTTGGTTTAGGGTGTGTATGGTTTTGTTTATACCATAGCTAGTCCTGTATGCTATTTGCTTGTATCTTCATAATAAATAATATGACGATAACAAAACAAAAAAACTAAAAAAAAGCAAGCAATTTCTCCTCTATGCTAGCAATCAAGTAATAGAAAAAGTGATAAATTTTCAGAGTAGTTAATCAACAATCACTCTTTCTAGTAGGAGTGAGTACTCAATTACAGACTGTTACTAAGCTGAAATGAAATAATAAGGCTTTTAGTTGGCAGACAAACTAGAGATATGAAAAAATTTTCTTTTCATTTTTCTCTCTTGTATAACCCACTTTCTTAAGGCCTGTTTGGTAGCAAAGAATGAAGTGGCAACAATTCTGTTGTAAAATGGTTTGACTTGTGGAAAAGGTTCAAGTTATTGGTAACTGTTAACTATTATTTGCCTCTTGAAAGCTTTTTACAAGTTCTTCCAGTGTGAATTCCATTTCTACTACTTCTATCAGAACCTTTTTCTCATATACTGTACATCCAGTTTGTATCTCCTCAGTTACTACCCTGGCTACCTCTTCCATTACTACTTCAGCAATAGCTGTATCCTTAGCTATTACTCCATCTGTCTCTCTAGCTATCTTGCCAGTCCTCTGCTCTCATGCCTTTTACTACTTCAGCCCCAACTACTCTTCTCACTACCTCTCTAGCTATTTCTTCCTCTCTGTTATGGATGTGACAGGATTTCGCACATCACTTGATTATGAGTCATAGATTTTATAGATATGACTCACTTGAGTCAGATGACTTGTTTACAAGGGTTTTACAAGAATCATAGTTATAAGTTATCTGGATTAGGATTAGTAAGAAGAGCACTAAATAAGGAGGTTAGTACAGCTGAGAAGGATAGGCTCTTCATGCTTTGTTTTAAGTAATTTCCTTACTTAATTCTTTATATGAATAAAATATCTTTATACTCTTTATTCTTTACATTTCTCACTAGCCTAAGAGCAATGCCTCTATACATCACAACAATAGGCATTATACAAGCAAGTATCGCTAATGTAGACTAATGGACTTAAGAACTATCAAAAGAAAAAGATATATATATATATGATGAAAAGGTATTGTTGCTTGTTACGATATATTCACAGGAACTGAGGAACATTACAATCTCCTACATTTCAAGTCATTTAGGCTACTGCTATTGCTACATCTTTGGCTTCTATCTCACCAATCTCTCCAGGTCCAGTAGCTGCTATCAGTCAACCTCCTTTTCAAGCTTGAACTTCTGCCACTATTATAATCGGGGCTCTATCTGGAAAGATAGATCCCGAAGCTGTGACTGTAACAAATTTAAAGTTGGTAAGAGAGATTTTTGGGGAAATTGAAAGTATCAATTGAAACAAATTGAGAACAGTAAAATAATATTGTAATTGTAATAGAGATGGAAGAGGATCCCAAAGCTAGCCTTATTCTATAGCAATTATAATTCAGAAATTAGGGATTTGAAATAGGTTTGTGCTTTCACATATTGCTTATTTGTCATCAGGATTTAAGAAGTACTTTACATAATACATTTTTACAGAAAAAGTATCTTGACTTTAATAACAAATAATACATGAACTAAGTGCTCATTTGATTTAAAAAAAGGTTCTATATGTAGCCAGAGAGCTGTAGTTTTTTTCTATAGAAAATTTTTTTTTTGAGATATTTTATATTTTTCCACATAAAACATGCTACAGAGGTTGTTGGAGCTTCTAGAATATTTTCTAAGCAATTAGGAGTATGGTCTAAAGGTCTATCTAGGTGGTTATACTAAAATAAACTTTTGGGGATTGAGTGCCTATATGCTGGTTTTAATAAAAACACTCAAATTACATGTAATCTTAAGCCACAAAGTAATGTTGAGCCACAAAATTGTGTTGAGCCATAAAGTAACATTGAGCTGAAAAGTGACATTGAGCTGTCAGGCACTCAGGAGTAGTGCCCAAGTTGTGAGCCAGCGAGCACTCAGGGGTTGTGGTAGCTAGCCACAACCTTGATACAAGTATAGTTCTGATCACTTATACACAACACCTCAATTGATGCAATAGGATATGCCTTGGCATGCCTTGGCATCAGGTTTAGGATTAGAATTATATACTCAAGTTCGATTCCGAAAGTTAGAATACTTTTTTCTGTAATTATTTCAGGCCTCATTATGTAATTTAGTTAAGAAACATCTGGCTGACAATCCGAACACTTTTATCCTTATAGAATAATTCATATCCAATATCTACTTTGATTACGCAAATGGCATTTCCGCAGACACCAAATCAACTTCTCAGTAGTCTGAATGGCAAACCGAATGAACCTCAGCTAAATTCTGTCAACCCAAGTACTCTTCAATTGAGAAAATAGCATGAACAAAGATGACGCTTAGCTGAACAACTAGAGATGGCTGTCAATCCTCCGCTACCTGCACAACAATCTGAATCCAACTCTGTTCTCAAATTGATATCAAGTACCCTGAATAAACAAGTTCCTTCCCTGATAAATACTATTCTGAGTCCCATTCCACCACCGTAGAATGCAGAAAGTCAATTGCATGTGAAGACTCTTGCCAAATGGCTGTAGAGATTGGGGAATGTCGGAGTTACCTCTACAATAAGACTCGCCATTCTTGCTCAAGATATTTAGGATATCAAGAAGGTTATCAGGCCATCAGGAAAGGCTAGCAAGATTACTGGTTATCTTCTGATGAAGTATATCGAGGTACTGAACTTCATGAAAGTGGAAGCACTGCAGTAGTGTAACTGGCCAATGCGGTCAGAGTTTATACTTTTCAAGACACGCAAGCAGCTTACCAAGCAAGTGGTAGATAGGGAGGGGGCAAGGCAGTGAATATGGCATTAAACTTCGCGAAATAAAGTTACAAGAATTAAGAATTGATACATTAAGTCCCCATAGTGATGTAAGTATCCCAAGATAACTGGCTGGATTGAGGAGGATAGTATCCTATTGGCAGTCCAGGAGTACATATCCCAAGTAGATAAGAGTAAGTTTCTAGATATCCAACTAATCAATGTGATAAGACTAACCAAAGTATAGCTGTTGACCCAATGGGTATGGCTCAAGCTATAAGTCGTCATTTGGTGGAGATGAATAATGATATCATGCCACCAGCTAGGAGAAGGATTGTCCTCAATATCCATTGAACGATTAGCAGTAGAAGCAGCTGCTATTAGCTTTGGAAGCTAGGATTCAAGTAGAAAGAAGTGTGTAAAGGTGTCTATACTGATGGACATGAGCGAGAAGATGTCAAACGGTACAGGAATGATATCTTCATACCCTATCTCAAAGATATTGGGTAGGCTCTAGTGCAATGGGATCATGATCTCCATCCAATCCCCAATTCTGAACTTCTATCAGGCGAGTTGGATCCTATTATAATGGTTACTTAAGATGAGTCTACCTTTAATGCCAATGATGGAAGATATTTTATTTGGACCCGCAAGGAGTATCAACTATTACCAAAGAAAAACGGAGGTGAAGTGTTGCATGTCTCTAATCTCTTGATACTAATTAGACGACTTAGTTATGGAGCAGCTTGTGAGATATTGAACTGTGGTGGGGATATATAATGGGATAGTGAAAAGCTACTTGAGTAAATTATAACTAAAGCTATTCTGCTCTTTGAAGCTGAGTTTCCTTGAGTGAAAGTGTTATTTCTCTTCAATAATATAAAAACAGATTGCATGTATGCTGATAATACATTCCAGGTATCAAAAATGAATCTTGATGATGGGGGGCAAACATGCTAAAGTAATGCGTACAACCTATGTTGTAGACGCATCCCATCCAGATGGTGGTTATTATCAGTCTATAGTACAGGAAGATGGAACATGAAAGGGGTTGAAATTAATACTCACAGAATAAGGCCTTTGGCTATCAACTGGTGGACGATTTCTTATACAACGTACTATTGAAACTCCAGCAAGAAATATAATACCAAAATCTTAATATTTAAAAGATGGTAGCTGTTGTGCTCAGGCTCTACTGGCAGTTCAGCCAGACTTCCAAGCTCAGAAAGATGAGCTTCAAGAAGTAATTGAGGATGCTACATACCGAGTACTCTTTTATCCTGTATTTCACTGAGATAAATTTCATTGAGTATTTTTAGGGGGCAGCTAAACGCTATATATGGCAGAATTGTAGATATGACTTTACATCACTGCAGTGCTTGGTTTCAGATACCTTAGCTCAAGTTTCTAATAGTCTTATTTGGAAATATTACATGAAGACATGGCGAATCATTAATGCATATGTATCTGGTGCAGTGTATAGTTCTGCTAGTTATAACAAACAAGTTTCCAAAAAGTACAAATCACATCGGCAATCAGATGTGGCTTAACAACCTCAATGTATATTCTATTATCATATCAAATACTCTTTTATATTTTCTTTGTCATATTTCCTTTGTCATATTTCCTTTATTTATTTTATTTGTTTCTGTACATCAATTTCCATTCCTTTATTTCTTTTCATTTCTTATATTTGTTTTGTATTTCTTAATAGTAATAATAATAAAATATTATAAAATAACTCTACTATGACTCTGGTTCGAACATAGACACACTTTGAATATTAAGCCTTTTGTGCTAAGGCGTTACCCATTGCATCAATCGAGGTGTTGTATTTAAGTGGCTAGAACCATAACTCTCAAATTGACTACTTGGATTACCCTACCCAGTAGGGTAACCACCGCCTCTTACTAGTACTTATGTACTTCATAGTATGATATAGTTAGTCTAAATGAGGTACCTAACCAACTGTTAGGAATACCAGAACCCGATACCTAGGAACCACCCTAAGTAGGGTAACCCTGCTCAGAATCGAAATCTCTGGTCTCCAACACCCCCCTCTGGCTCCCTTACGGGGCCCGCACATCATCATATATATTAATCACAGTTTCATCCTGTGACTATATTACCACAGAATTGAAGGTGTTAGAATAACACCATATACGTCGTTGCCGTCCATCAGACCGGATCCTGTTCACAGGATATCTGAGAGGGGACTTTCGGCTAGGTCTGAGAAGTGGAACAGAGTAATTCCATCAACTACTCAGAGAGTTACTAGGCTTCAAAGACATGATACCTGTGGCATGGGCTGTAGGTAACGGGACGATTTCGCACAAAAAGATGGTATCAAATGGTAAAGGATCTCTACTAGAGACCAATACATTTACATCCACCAGAAGAGTCTAGAACTCCAAAAGACACTACCAAAGAAGCCAACCAACTTCACGGAGTGTTGCAACTGGGTTTCGGAATACATCGTAGCCATGGAGTGATTCTTAATACTACAATAATTACTGAAACCTACTACCCAGAGAGCAACTAAGGGTTGCTGACCGAGGGATTAATTACCAATCTGGTAGAATAGCTTCCTGCAAGTAAATAGGAAGTTATCCAAAGAAAATCTATTAGTTGGGTATGGAGTTACAAAGGATCGGAGTCAGAAAACCTACGATAGTTGTAATGATGACCACCTTTGCAGATATAGCCGTGAATAAAACTGATCATTTTATCAATGGCGAAGACAATTGGAGCCAACTCAGTTCGAGTTAAGAACTAGGCCATAAGTCTAAAAGACTCTGCCAATCGGGATATTACTATTGGGGATAGCACGCTTCCTAAGAAGAAATATTGTAAATACCGAAGAGGGTGTGATGGTTTTCAGGGTCCACAGGTGTTCACACCTTGGAAGAAAACTCGACGTCGCGAATCACGATTGAAGAAGTACATAGTTGTATAATAAATAGATGTAGTCCGCGAACACTCAGACGCAGAATATAAATATTGAAGTACCTTCCAACGCTTTAGACATCATCAAGCAACCGAGAAGAGACCTTAACAATATAATATTGTTTTTACAATTCTATCCTACTCTACCTATTCTACTTAGCTCCTAGTAGTCATAAACGAAATGAGCCAAGTTCAAGCCTTCCTAGACAATCTCCATCTACAGAAACGAATCTCAATTGGCCTAGACAACTTTGAAGTCTACCAAGTTGTCTCTGCCTAACACCAATAGTATCTCTACTTGGTAGACTCTAATCTACCACCATTCCTACTGCGGTATTTTCATAATACTGGTATGGGTATAGGTTTTGCTAACTGTAATAGTGCTCCAAGGAGTCTCATTACAACTAAATCCATAAATTATTTGTCTGCATGGTTTGCTCCTAAGGATACTTCTCGAGAGTTTATTTTGTCCGACTTAAACTCTAGTAGACTTTCCAAGTATTTAATATCCTTAATCTGATTTAATATTTACAAGTGCTAACCTGATTAGACCAATTAGTATACCTGTCAATTCTACTCTCAATTAACCTGTGGATCCAAACTTGGATGCTCTCTTTAGACCTGAGTTTATCTCTGGTATGTATTTACAAAATAAGAACTTTGTACACTAAGTGGCATCAAATACCACCTCCCCTGTTCTATCTACCCCAGTTACCAGTCAAGAAAATCTATCCTTTATTCCTGATAATAATGATATACCTTTATCCTTTGTACTAGAAAAATAAAAAAAGCAATAGCCACATGGCCAGGCTGTTGACTGGTTTGCAGAAATAACAACTGTTCTTGTACCAAAATTGTTACAAACTGCTAGACTGGGGAAGAGATCAGAAAATGGATTTAAGAAGAAGGTATGGAATGCTGTATTAGAAGCAGTTTTTGTAAGTACTAGGAGCAATATCCTCTTAACTAGAGAGAAGTATCAGGTAAAGCTAGAAGGGCTAAAGAGAAAGTGGAATGTCATGATCCAGTTGAAGAATATGAGGAGATTTGAGTTAGATCTAGTAACAGGTACTATTACTGCTCCTGATGATATTTAGAAGATAGAAATTTAATTACAGCTCATAATTTGAGAGTTCCAAGATAGATCTTTAAGTAATATTACTAAGTTAAGTGAACGGTTTGATGGATTTCAAGCTACTTCACATCATACAATATATCTAGAGTCTAGCAATACATAATCCAAAGATAGTTTTCCTCCTTCACTTATTACACTATCCATTGATTGTGATGACAATAATATTACTACAACTCAGCCCTCTTAAAAGCATATAAGCCCAGATGACTTCCTTGACTTATCAACAGCGCTAAGGCATATCCGTCAATATTTAGATACCTCTACTGTCTATCTCCTCAATGTGGTTGAGAGGATAATCACAGCATCTTTTTCTCTTCTGACTGTTATACCACTTTTCCAGCAGGAGGTAGGAAAAACTTCAGAGAAACTATCAGGAGAAGGTTGGCTGGTCTATTCAGGATATTCTGAAAGGATATAAACAGTTTAATAATACCATTAAAGTAGACAGATTTGTAGCATTAGATAGTGGGAAGGATGAGGAAATTTAGCTGAGAGATCAATTACAAACTATGTAGTCTATGATGTACATACTAGTAGGCTCAATCTTTTATTATTTTGATAGCATACATAGTTCTTCCACATTTGTCTTGTTCACTTATCATTTTCAATAACTATTTTATTCATATCTCCTGTCTGTGCATTCTCTCCTATGTTTTTCTTTTCAACATTAATATTAGACAATTGATTTCTATTATTTTCCTCTATTAAAATCTGCCTCTATAAAATTCATCTTTTTCTCCATTTGTACTATGTTGAATAAAGTTTTGCTTACGTATCTAAACTGTACTCTGGAGTAGAATTAAGAAAACAAAATCGACAGCATAGAACTCCAAAGCAGTCCTCAATTACAATTCATAATCGGGTATGCTAAAGGTTGAAAAGCTGTTCTGTTATTTTAAAATGTAACCAGCTAGTGGCTGCTTGTGAAGATAATATTGAATTGTAAGATAGGATATTAAAAGTTCGTTATGGAGGCCCTATGCACTATCTGCAAGATATATTGCCTTTTCCTCCTAGGGAAAACTATACAACTCAGCATTTTCCAACACATGTATATCATTTACTAAGTCTTTCCATTGAGGACATACATAAAAGAAGTACATGTCGAGACTACAGTCAGCCAGCATATTTTGGGATATTTCTCCCTTGTAGTTTTAATAGGCTGCCTCTTGGTAGTATAGTACATGGGCTAATATATGTGTGCTATTGATTGCTCTACATACATCACTAAATTGTGACATGTGATTCAAATCCTGGCGAATTCATCTGAGAATATTATTTAATTGAGGTTGAACAAATATTATATAAAGTAGAAATAGAGCTTCTAGCATATAATGGAAGTGACTTATTCAATATATCTTATTAATATTACAATATTATAAAATAATACAATCTAGATTACTTACCATGAAATTGTATCACCACTATGTTGAAATAGCTCTTAAGTATCTCTTTTTGTTACTCTAGAGTCTACAAAATATAAAAATATTATCAATTGTTTTTCAATTGATATATGGTATGTTGATAATAACAGACCATATTCTGCAATCCTGTCCCCAAAATCCAGAAAAGTTGTAATTGACATTCAAATAATTTCAATTACATATTATGGATAGGTATGCAGTATCTCCATAGTAAATTGGTATCCAGTATAACTAGTATAGGTAGTCGGTTAATAGTTTTGTGTTATGTTTTGTTTTAAGTGTCACTTTGATACTTGGTTTTGTTTTATGTTTTGTTTTAAGTATTATGTAACAGGACATGTGGGTTAGGTAGGTTTTCAAGGTAAATACCACTTGGACATGGAATTCAGAACAGACAGAAATATAGATCAGGCAGAGAACACGGTCAGAGACAAGACAGGAAACAGAACTACCAATAGTACTGTCAGCAGCAGAAGAATCCAGGAACAAGGAAAACTGGATACGAGATGATGGCCTAACTGGAGGATGGGTCCGAGTG
>NW_003298848.1:18749-29217 GCF_000151645.1 Tuber melanosporum | reverse complement strand
CAGATATACATATTCAGGTCAACAAAACCTGCTCATCACAAAATATAAGTCGAATATAGTATTCGTAATATCGACTTCCACAAAACAACCAGGGAAGGAATAAAAGAAGGTAAAATCAAAAGAAACAGAAAAAGAAAAAGTAAGGAAAAAGAAAGAATACGAAAGAAAACAGAATAAAATTGCATATATAGTGGCATTAGTTTCCCACTAGTTGCCAAAGACACATGAGGCGCTATTCCAGTAGTGGTCCAAGCTTATTAAAATATTTTGCATGGAATTCTTTTATTGCTAACAGTCCATTAACAGATTCTGCCGGTTCTCAAGTTGGCTCTGCATATCCTGTCCATTGTATCAAACATTGTAATTTTCTTCTCACAATCTTAGAATCTAAGACACATTCAACTTTCCATTCAGTCTCTCCATCAATTTCCACTAGTAGTAATGGTAGAATATGTTGTCCCAGAAGTGGATTATCAGCTGCGAGGTCTAGAAGAGAAACATGAAAAACATAATGAATTCGCAGGAATTCTGCTAGAACAAGATGATATGTGTGTATTCCCACAATGGCTTGGACAGTATAGGGTCACAGGAGACAGTTGTTGAGCTTTCTATAAAGCTGTTTTGTCTGCAGATTATATGTACTAAGCCATACATGGTTGCCAACTTGAAATGAGGGAGCTGTGAACCGACATTTATCTGCATATCCTTGCTGCCTCTTTTGAGCATATTTTATTTCTTCGTGCAAATGATTATGGATTCGTGCCATAGTGTCTGTGAAGCTTGTTGCATTAGGCTTGTCAAAAGGGCCAGTCGGAAAATCATCTAAATTCATCCATGGGTCAAATCCATAATTTGCAAAAAACAGTGACATACCTGTAGTTTCTAAGGTGTGATTATTCCCCATAAATGCTGCGATTGATAACCACTTGCTTCAATCATCTTGTTGGTAGTTTACAAAGGCATGCAGATACTGTTCTGTAACTGAGTTAATTCACTCTGTCTGACCATCCATTTGGGGATGGTAGGCAGTTGAAAACTGCCTTTCTATCTTCAGCTTTTTACATAATGTTTTCCAGAAGCTGGCTATAAATTGAGCTCCAGGGTCTGATACGATTGTGTTTAGTAACCCGTGGTATTTCCATCCATGTTATAGAAAGAGGTCTACCAGGCTCGGGGCATCGATTGTGGTACAAGGAATCAGATATCGTATCTTCATCATATGGTCAACTACAACACATATAGTATTGTGTCTATTGCTTCAAGGTACTCCTGTAATAAAATTAAGAGAAACATCTCGCCAAGGCTTGTGTGGAATTGTCAATGGATGTAGGGTACCAAATGGAGCATGTGTAATAATCCCTCTCTGGATAGTTAGTTCTTGGCGACGGGGAATGATACTTGTCTTTCTCTCTTCTTCTTCCTTCGTCTTACGATAGCTCTAAACCTCTGTCTACGTTACCGATAGTACAAGACCTCTGTCTCCTATTGGGAACGCCTATCGTAAGCTTTCTCTAACTCTTCTTCGTAAAGAACCTTTCTTAGCGTAACGATAATGTTGTAATAAGAATAAAGATGGTAATGGTGTTTTATATTCGTTAAAGTAATAAGTAGGAAAAGTACTTAGAAGTCAATCTAATTTTTATTTAAACTCGTACTGCCAACACTGGCATATGACGAGCCCCCGCCGGCACAGGGATACCGCTAACCAGCATACCACTAATCCTAGGCTAACTAAGTCTACGGTCCCGCACCTACCATCCCCGAGTCATGCCCGCACGGAAACTAATTACAAAACCATCAAACAACCCAGCGCCCTCCCCGTTCCAAGTCCGTAGCCCCTCTGGTATGAAGCCAACCAGCACCAAACGTAGCCGAAGCCGAGTAAGAGACCAACCCAACCAGGTTCCTCGTCCAACCAAATTAAAACCACTACCACCCGGTCTAAATACCGTCCCGCAACACCTCCACCACAGTAGAAAACCAACAACAAACCAAAATAATAATTATAAACTACAGGCGATACAATGGCAGAGAGGAGGTGACCAACATGTCCACCTCTCGCATCCGCATGCCAGGCTGTCGACCCTATAAACCCACTTTGCCAAGTGCCTCCGAGGAGCGTAATGGTGAGGAGGACCTGTACCCGCTGCCTGTTCCCCAAAACAAACCCATAAACAAAGGAAATACATAGAGGTGGTGACAGACCGAAATAGTCAGTGGGGCCTATCTCCCACCCGTGGTGCCTTGCCCCTGCCAGCCATGCCCATTGCCAAACCAAAGAAACCAAACAAACTTCCACAACACCCAGCACGCAGAACCCAAACAAGTCCAACCAGGTGGTCGCAACCCACTATCCGCACAGGTGGCCATCAGTCCAGCGGTCCGCCGGGGAGCTTTACAGCACTCAGCAGCTTCGCCCAGCAGCCCAAACCGGTCCGGAAACACTTAATTAGACATCGCCCAACCTGACGCATGCCCGACCGGTGCTCGCAGGTGCCTCTCCCCCCCCAATCAGCCCCCCCCAAGCCCCACACACCAGACGCCACAGAGCCCATCCAGCCCCCCCAGCCCCTCAGACAGAACAACCATCCGATGGCCACAGGACAGCTAATACCCAGCCCCGCCAGGCAGCCATTGATCTTGGCCACACAAACAGAGCCCCAACCCCCAGCACCATATAGCCAAGGGGGGCCCACCAGCCACAGCCGGCAGCCACAAAGGAGGCAGCACCCACACCCGAA
The DNA here is from genome assembly GCF_000151645.1 of Tuber melanosporum. NCBI lineage: Eukaryota > Fungi > Ascomycota > Pezizomycetes > Pezizales > Tuberaceae > Tuber > Tuber melanosporum. The sequence goes on along the minus strand of NW_003298848.1, from coordinate 26,476 downwards.
GGCACAGGCACCGGCCACACTATCCAACCCAGCCGAACCGAAATCCAACCGAGTCGGGAAGAGTAAGCAGAGCCAGCCAAAGCTAGCCCGACAGGTCCGGCAACAGGCACGGACCTAACAACGGGCAAGAGGCATCCCCAACTGACGCGACAAGATGGGGAAGGGCGAATGAACAGAAGCAGACAAACGGAAGGTAGGCTCCACTTGCAATGGGTGAAGCCGCCAACCACAGACCACAACTGAACCACCCAGATGCACAGACAACGCGAGTGCCTGGCAGCCAATCGTCCCACACCACCCCAGGCAGCAAAGAAAAACCACACCAGGGGGTAAAGTTTTTCAGGGTCAAAGCCATCCCCACCGTAGCGAGGAGGAGACACCTGACTGAACCACCGTATATGCCGCAAGGACAAAACTTCCAAGGGAACGGTGATAAACAACATCGTAGGATTCCGACCGTAGAAACATAAAGTAACGAGGCAGGGAGGGGCCGGTAAGGCCTCCTCCCATGAGGAAATGATGCGGCCGGTACGACGAGTTGATACTTGGGAAGGTCATCAGTCTAACCCAAGGGCGTTTTGTATCGCATGAACTAAGGACTCCGTTAAAACCCAACAAAAGACATGAGCTGGCCCAAAGAACGACACGGGTGATCCCTCCAAACACAATGTTCAATCCCCCCAATCGAACGCGAAACCTGCGAGTAGACGATAGACAGGAAGCCGTAGACATTTTACCGAAAGGGGCTCGTATGCGACCGTGATGAGTGCTCGAAGTGCTAGTATCGTGAGATAACCAGTCCAACGAAACGAGACGCAAACAAGTTATCCGCCACGCAACGCCTAACGGACCTCAACACCAAAGACCCCAGGAACTACTGAGCGAACTCAGATATCTCCCCCAGAATCAAAGGCATCAAGGCCCATCATGATGGCGAAAGAAACGCTCGAGGCGAAGCGACGGCAAGGACGAGGAAAAGTACTTAGAACAAAGCGTGAAGAACCTATCCTCCTCAGCCGCACCGGCCTCCTTATATAGTATTCTTCCTGCCCGTAGTCATGTGACCTAAAGTGGTCACATGTGTGAAACCAAATCGTAACAAACTAGTCATGTGACCAAAGTGATCACATGCTCAAAACCCATGACCTCATAGCAAGGTTATGTACAAAAACTCATAAACCAATCATAACGCAATAAACAAGTCATATGACTCGACTGAGTCATATGCGCGAAACCCATGACCTCATAGTAAGGTCATGTGCGTAACATAAATCATATGCGTAAGGCTTACCCACAAGGCACCTTCGTAAGGCATACTCGCCAAGCGCACGTCCCATGACTCATACTTAAGCCATGTGCAAAAGCATCACAAATTACACACGTAACAAATCATATAACCCAAATGGGTCATATGCGCAAAATAATAACATACCTGTAACTCATAACCATGTGTCACGTGAAAACCTTTTCCATGCCAAGCCACGTTCGTAACAACTACTCGATTAGCTATACAAACTACAAAGTTATTGCTAGTGGTAAAATGAAAAGTAGTCTTAGAAGTATATTATATATATATTTGGGATTAGGTACTAGGAAATATAGAATACAAAAAAAATAATATCAGAGAATTAACTCCAATTTAATGTATTTTAGCAATCAAAGTAATTTTAATTGGATGATTCTGAAAGACTTTATGCTAAATTAAGTTTCTCATAAAAATTATAACAAATTTCCTGTTATACTATATATAACATACAATAATAATATAATCATACATGAGCGTAACAATCCCTCCTCGAATAGTTAGCTCTTGGCGATGGGGAATGATACTTCTCCTCTTCTCCTATTTCTTTCCTTAGTCTTACGATAGTACTAGGCCTCTGCCTACATTACCAATAGTACAAGACCTTTGTCTTCTATCAAGAACGCCTATTGTAAGCTTTTTCTAACTCTTCTTTGTGAAGAGCTTTCCTCGGCATAACTATAAACATTGCAATAATGTACAGATCATAAAGGGGTTTTATATTCATTAAAGTAATAAGTAGGAAAAGTACTTAGAATTCAATCTAATTTTATTTAAACTCGTATCGCCAACACTGGCATACGATGGGCTCCAGGGCCGGGCCCCTAGGTTGTCGCATCCTGGATGCCACTTACTACGAACTAAACCTCCAACCCCATACTTCAAACATGCTCACACCATGCCCCAACACGAACACTAAATACAAAGGCATCAATGGTAAAGAAAAGTCCTCCTCAGCCCAGCCTACCCGCCAGCCAAGTTACCCGTACAAAATACAAAAATCAACTACCATCACCTAAATGTGATCCTGCGATATCCTGCTCCACAGTAGAAACCCGCCCGAGTGTCCCTACTCAATGATGCCAGGACACCCCGCCAACCACCCCGCCACCCATCCCCATTCTCAAATAAAAGAAACACCCAATACCCAAGCGCATAGACCCGAGGGAAAGCTGACTTACAGCGTGAGGGCTCCCTAGCCAAGGGGATATGAACTGTAGGAGAGAATCAGGAGGGCACCACACCGATAGTGCAGCCTAAAAACCTCGACGGAAGCAGCCAGGACAATATAGTCCCCAAGCCATCCGCACTTGACCGAACATGCCCCGGTATTCAACTCCTCCTCCAACTCCTCAGCTTGCTCCGCAGTCGGTGAACCCGCTGCAGACTCTGTAGTAGCTGGTTTGTGGTAGCTTACCGTCGAAGGTGATAACTCTTCCGAGTTGGAGACAACCGGCACAGGTGAGGTCTGGTCTTGTTTGACACGGCGCTTCTTGTTTCTCTTCCTCTTTTCACCCCCGGGTGCAGGTCTAGCAACAGGAGTGGATGGGCTACCCTTATCACCACCCACTGCCAAAGGGGGGATACCACTAAAGGCATTACCCAGACCAGCCACGGGCTCAGCCACAATGGACTCAGGTACCTTCCTCCGTGAAGGAGGTGATACCACCGTAACTAATACCACCACACCAGGATCCACCTTACCCATACCAGGAGCCAGCGCCTCAACCGGACCTGACGAATCAGGAACCAGTCCACCCACACCACCATTTACAACTGAAGCCACAGGAGGGGTTGGGATTACCGGTGGTGCAATATTCCCCTGAGGGAGCTCCTCGGCTCGACCCTGAGAACTCTCAGGGTCTAGCCCACCCACCTTAACTGAGACCACCATAGTAACCGAAGCGACAGAGGAGACAGGTGAAGAGGAGATACTAGTAGGAGCTTGAGCCGCCAGAATCATGACCAAACCATGAACTGTATCGTGTTCAGAGGCGAAGGCAGCCGACAAGGTAGATATCTCTTTCTCAGCGGGATTAAATCACTGAGAAAGGACGGAGATGTGATGCGGAAGGAGAGAGACTTCGGCTTCTAGGGTGAAGTTCTTCTCTATGGCACGAGACAGAACCGCTGACGAATGTAGAGTCAACGTAGTAGAGGGGATGGAAGCTTGTTTAGCCATTGAAACTGTGAAGAGGTGACCATAGTGAACAACGGAAAGCATAAGTAGAAGGAAGAAAGGACTTCCAGCAAACGTAGGAGGAGGTATAATAACGAAGCCCGCGAAAGGTGTTTGAAGTTAAAGACTTGAAGCCTATTGTGAGATAGCAATCAAGGGCTCTGATTGAATCGAGACTGAACCTTCACGTCCGACACGGGGTGAAAAAAGGAGGAAAAGTACTTAGAACAAAGCGTAAAGAACCTAACCTCCTTGGCCGTATCGACCTCCTTATATAGTGTTCTTCCCGCTCATAGTCATGTGACCCAAAGTGGTCACATGTGCGAAACCAAATTATAACAAACTAGTTATATGACCAAAGTGGTCACATGCTCAAAACCCATGACCTCATAGCAAGATCATGTGCAAAAACTCATAAACCAATCATAACGCAATAAACAAGTCATATGACTCAACTGAGTCATATACATGAAACCCATGACCTCATAACAAGGTCATGTGCAAAACCTAAATCATATTCGCAAGGCATACTTGCAAGGCACACTCACAAGGCATAGTCGTCAGGTGCATGTCTCATGATTCATAATCGAGTCATGTGCGAAACATAACAAATCATAATATAATAAGTCATATGACCCAAATGAGTCATATATGTGAAATAATAACATACCAATAACTCATAATCATGAGTCATGTGAAAATCTTTTCCATACTAAGCCACATTTGTGACAATGAGCTTTAACTTAATTGATTTCAAAAAGTATCACATTTAAGTAATATTTTACACTAATAGTATTCCTAGTTATACTCTGCACTTACCGTATCAGACAATTAAATGGTTATAGCAGTCAATTTTCTAATAAATAACAGAATTTATAATTGGTAATTTTAAATTAAGCTTAAGATTTTTTTAAACATGAAGCGGGCACTTAGAATTTCATCTGTAAGAGAAATAATAAGTAAATATATATCTCTCAAGATTCTCTGATTTATAAACTATATCATAGTTATATGCATTTATTATTCTTAAAATTCTTAGATAATACTTTGATAGTAATTAGAAACTTAAGCTAATATTACAATATTTATGTAAAATAGGAGAGGGAACATATACTCACAATTGGCTATTGTGTAGACTTTTATATTTCAATAAAAATATACAATAATATATAACTTGAAGTGTAATAAGAAATATCTGATAATTATAGGGCCAACAGCTTTAGGATGTCTAGTAATTGGCTTTTTTAAGCCTGAAAATTAGGATAAGAAGAGAGAAGTACTAGGATAAAACAATCAGCATTTACTGCATATATGCAGACCAGATTTAGTTTAGTTTCATGAGGGGAATCTCCTAGTATAGTACACTGTAAAAGGAGCTGTAATAGGGGCTTCTAGTGTTAGGTAGAGACAACTGGTATAGACTCAGAGTTGTCTAAGTCAACCAAGATTTGATTCTGTAGATGGAAATTGTTTAAGAAAGTACGAATTATACTAGTTTTGTTTATAACTACTAAGAGCAAAGTAAAGTAGATAAAGTAGAATGAAATTGTAAAAACAATATCACATTGTTAAGGTCTCTTCTCTGTTACTTGATAATGTCTAAAAGCTTAGGAGAGACTCCAATATTTATATTTCATGTCTCAGTGTTCATGGACTATATCTGTCTATTATACAACTATGTAGTTCTCTGGTTATAACTGGCATTGTTGGGTATTCTACAAAGGTGCAAACTTCAGGAGACCCTGAAAATCACTACACTCTCTTGAGTAATTATGATATTGCTAACTAGAAACAGTACTGTTTCCAATAGTAATTATGATATTGCTAACTAGAAACAGTACTGTTTCCAATAGTAATTATCTGATTATCAGAATCTTTAGACTTATGGTCCAGTTCTCAAGTTGAACTGAGTTGGCCCCAATTGTCTCTGTCATTGATGAAATAATCATTTTCATCTGCCAGGTTGTATTTACGGAGGTAGCTGTAATTGCATGTAACGAGACTCCACGGAGTACTATTACAGTTAACCAAACCTATACCCATACCGGTATCAAGAGACTATTGTAGTAGAAATGGTGGTAGACTATAGTCTACCGGCTAGAGGTACTGTTGGTTAGGTATCTTAGTTGGGCATGCTATACCATACTAAGAAGTATACGAGTACTAGTAAGGAGCAGTAGTTATCCTACTCAGTAGGGTAACCTATGTAGTTAATTTGAGAGTTACCTTGAATTACTTGATGGTGAGTTTGGGTAGAGTTACCCTACCTTCAGGCTAAAGTTACCCTGCCTTGAGCTATGCGTTAACCTGTGATGGAGCCAAGTTACCCTACCATGAAAGTAACTTATTACGCAGGACTTCGGGGGAAGTTACTAGATTGTTTGTCATGCGAAGCTCCAGAGGTTGTTTGAATCTCAGGTTGTACGGATCACTCCCGCACAATCGGTTGAGCTCCAAACAAGCTGTAACTTAGATATGTGGTGGCTAACACCCCCCTCCGGCCCCGGATTAAGTTCCTGGCGTTATGGGCTACAGGCTGGAGAGTTGCTATAAGCCTAGTAAATGTCTTTAGGTAGAGATGCTCCTGTAACACCGTATATGTTCCCCCACTCTGTCCGATCGGAGGCTGTCCACAGGATATATGAGAGAATAGAGATGAGCCTGGAGAATGGTCTCCAGGTGGCTTCGTGTAAAACGGACCAGAACTGACTGAGTAATACTACTTTGAAGTCTAAGGTAGTATGTGAGGTTACCAAAAGCTAGTAGGCAAGGTAACTGAAGTCCGTTGCTCCGAAAGTGTAATAATATTGGAGAATTATTTGGGACTCTGAGATACTAGTTTGAGGTTATGATAAGACCTGTTTCTCGGAGCGTTGACTGTGGGTAGGGTCTATTAGTAGTCAACATCCGAAGGGGTCTATCGGGGGAGCTATATGGCCATCATCCAGAATACTATAAAATAGAGTAAAACTGGATAGATGTTCAGGGGTTGTGGATGCTTTTAGATGACTAAGTGTATATGGGTAGAGAGTTCTATAGTTGGTATTGTATCTACTCGGACATGACAGCTCACCACTGACACATCCACGATATGAAGTGTTTTTACTCCTGCGGTTGCATTGTCGATGCAGCAGCTAAAATACTTCTATCGGGTGGATGTTAGAAAACCACAAGAGTAGTCAAGTTTACTATGGGGAATCTTTGGTCCAACTCGTGGAGGTTAGCTAGGCAGACCAAGAGAGTTGGGTGCTCGTGAATACCGAATATTGATGGGGAGCAACTGGTAATATATGAAGTCTACTTGAATATATGCCAGTTCTCCTCTACTCTGGTAATCCACTTCCTCTCAAGATTAGGACTTAATTGAGTAAAAGCTGTAGCTTAACGATATTAAGTTTTACCCTTTTGTTTCTTTAAAAACTCTACTGTAGAGACTTTTGACATTTGTTATATTTGTTCACTTTACGGAAGAATTCATTTTGGTGTGGTCGCAACCTTGGAATCCATCTTCCCAGAGGGAGCCCCCATTACATTGCAACTATCCCAGGTTTCCTGACTTCAAAATCTCTATAACTCCATATCCAACTAATAGATATCTTCCAGATAACTTCCTACTAATTTACAGTAAGTTGTTCTACCAGATTGATATAAAGTCCCTCAGTAAGCAATTCCGGGTTACTCTGGGTAACAGGGTTTCAATTGCTATTGTAGTATTGGGAGTCGTTACCTTAACCACAGTGCATTCCGGGACCCAGTTGTAACATTCTGTGCAGCTCATTAACTTCTGTGGTAGTGTTCCTTGGAATTCTAAACCCTTCTATTTATTGTAGGGTGGGTCCGAATGGATTGGCTTCTCATTGAGATTCTTTAACATTCGATACCATATCTTTATGTAAAAATATCTTATTACTTATGACCACCCAAGGCAAAGATATCACCTCTTTGAAGCCTTGTATCTCTCTGAGTAGTTGACGGATTTACTCTGTTCTACTTTTCAGACTTAGCTGAAGGTCCGTTCTCATATATCCTGTGAACAGGATCCAGTCAGCCAGATGGTAATAATGTATACTGTTTTATTCTTACACTATCAATTCCATAGTAGTAAAGACACAGGACGCATTTAAGAATGATATGTATGATGATATGTGGTGTGTATTGGAGACCAGAGATTCCATTTCTGAGTGGGGTTATCCTACTTAGGATCGCCTGAGAACCGATTTCCGTTAAGCTGCATATGAACTAGCA
>NW_003298848.1:15196-18628 GCF_000151645.1 Tuber melanosporum | reverse complement strand
TTTTAAGAAGCAATTAATATTGGAAATAGTATAATGAGAGATTCCTATGAAAAGATAGATTGGAAGGTTGCAATTGCATCAAAGTATTCATTTTGAAAATTGACATAATTATAAATCAACAGCAGAGTTGAAAAAACAAAATAGTAAAAATTAATATTAAGCCATAGTATTACTCAACTAAACCCTGATATTGAGAAGTAGTTAATTGCCAGAGTGGAGGAGAACATGCATATATTTTAGTAAATTTCATATATTACTAGTTGCTCCCCATTACTACTCTGTGTTTATGAGCATCCAACCTCCATGGACTGCTTAGCCAATCTCTATAGGTTGGATCAAAAATCTTCTGTATTAAACTAAACTACTTCGCAGCTCTCTAAGATGTACCTAATAGAAGTGTTTTAGTTGCTATATCTCTAATACAACTGTAGGAGTAAAAGCTCTTCATATTATAAGCATAATAGTGATAAGCTGTCATGTCCAAGTGGATGCTTTACCAACTATAGAACTCTCTACCTATATATACTTAGTCTTCTGCAAGCATCCATATCTCTGAACATCCATTCAGTTTTACTCTATTCATTATCAATCTGAATAATTGATATTTAGCTCCTCTGTTGGACCTCTTTAGAGGTTGACTACTAATAGGTATTACTTACAGTTAACTCTCCTAAAAGTAGGTCTTATTGTGACTTCAGACTAGTACCTTAGAGTCCTTAATGATTCTCTAGTACTATTACACTTTTAGGGTAATGGACTGTAGTTCCCTCCCCTGTAGGCCTTCTATAATCTTACATACTACTTCTAACTTCAAAGAAGTATTACTCTGACAGTTATAGTTTGTTTTACATCAAGCTACCTAGAGAACAATCACTAGATTCCCCTCTTCTGTATTATATATTCTGCATACTGCTTTCAGATGAATAGATAGTGTGAATGTATATAGTATTATAGGCATATTTCTACATGTTAACTTTTATCAGATTTACAGCAACTCTTTAAGTTATAGTCCATATTGCTAAGGACTTATAATGGATCCAGAAAAGAGTGTTAGCTACTACATCTCTAAGTTACAGCTTGTTTAAAGCCCAACTGCTTAGGAGGAAATTATTTACACAACCTAAAACTTGAATCTTCTATGTAGTTTTGTGTAACAAACAATCATGTAATTTCTCATAAAGTTCTGCATAACAAGTTACCTACAGAGTAGCATAACTTAGCTTTATAGTAGGATAACTGGCAACTTCAGGTAGGGTAACTATAGTCTGAAGGTAGGGTAATGCTAGCTGGACCTACTATTGAACAATTTAGGATTGGTTTCAAATTAACGTCTCAGATTACCTACTCCAGTAGGTTAACTACCACCTCTTAGTACTAGAATCTAAGCACTTCTAGTATGGTATAATATGTCCAACTAAGGTACCTAACTAACTGTACCTCTGCTTGGTAGACTCTTGTCTACTTCTATTCCTTCTATAGTAATCTCTCAATACAGGTATTGGTATAGATTTGGCTAACAGTAATAGTACTCTGTGGAGTCATATTATCAATAGATATATACCATGAATACTATCCAACTTGCTGGGAACCTGTCTGATATGTTTCAATATACACAACATAATCCAAGCATGCTCAACTATCTATCTATTACTTACCTATTTATTAGCTTGTTCATTTACTCATTTTTTCACTTAATTGCTTGCTTGTCCATCTATTTGTTTGTTTACTTAGCTGTTCATTTCATTTGCCCAATTGCCTGTCAGTATTACCGTTTGTGCTTAGTTTATTTATATGCTCATTCACCTGACCAATCTTCTGTTTTCCTAGGTGTTTATTTGTTTACTTGTCTGTTTACTTGTCTGTATATGTATTTTCTTGTCAGTTCATCTGTCACTTTTCAGTCCTTTTACCTATTAATTAGTCTGTTCATACATCTAACTGATCTACTAACTGTACTACAATTCTTTTGCTATTTGTCAATCTATTTACCAATTTGCCTTATCATATCTGTTGAAGTAGAGGTTTCTGATGTGTGATTTTGAAAAACTCTTCTGAAAGCAAAGAAGATGAAAGTAGAGGGCATTGTATACTGTTAGAAGTCTTCATTTTTGTATGGCTTTTGTTAGTAGTAGAAGCATGGAAGATAGGAGGAATGTAGAAGGTAGTGAGAGTGCAGAAGGTAGTGGGAGTATGAGAGGAAATTGGATAGTTTTGTAGAATTCTATTGGTTGTTTTTCTTTGTTAGTATAAAAGCATATAGAATGGAGTAGGAAGTACTAAAAATACTAAGGTGGTGTAATTGAAGAAACAATAGGTAGTCTTTGCTGATTGTTTTGACAAATGTATTTCCTATCGGTTAGTGGAGTTATGAATTAGATAAAGTCATTGAGAACCTGTTTGAATGAAATGGTTCCTTTTTGTTGTCCTATACAAATAACTATTTCCTGTCTTTTCAAAATGTTTGGTACTAAATGGCTCTTTAGTACCATGTTCCTTCTATTTCAAAGTAGTAGCAATAAGATGATTACTATAGAGAAATATTGCATGAAAAACATTCCAACAACCAAGGTGAAAATTGGTTTTGTAGAATAATTTGTTTTAAAATTTAATATGTATGATATCTTAAACTACATCTACTATCAGCAAATATTTCAGGAATCCAATAGCCAATAATATCGATATAAGTACTATAAATGTGGCTATTATTCAGAGATGAATTCAAGTAGCCATGTGTACCTCAATTTACCTCTGTTTCTTCTCAATCAGTAAGTTCATACCTCAAGCTGTACTGGATGTAATGTGTTCACAGTATGCTAATCACGTTCGAGGATAAATTATGATAGTCTGGAGGTGGCCTGCTCTACCAAAGAGAATATGAGAGCCAAGAACTAAAGGAGAATTCGGAGGTATACTGGGAAAACTAAAGAGTAACTGCTCAATCAAGTATATTAGAATACTGTCTGCTGAAGTCTTGGTATTAAGTAATACACTTTGGTAAAACTACTTAAGTATTAAAACAATACCTAAAATAAAACATAAAACAAAACCAAGTATCAAACAATATGTCACAGTATATGCACTTTTGTTCTGTTTTCTTTCATTTTCTTTCATTCTTCTTACTTTTCCTTTTTATATTTCTTTTCATCTTACCTTCTTTTATTCCTTCCCTGGTTGTTTTGTGGAAGTCAATATCACGAATACTATATTCGACTTATCTTTGATGATGAGCAGGTTTTGTTACTCTGAATTGGTATGTCTGTTAGGACAATATCATGTCTCCTTATTTTGCTGCCTATTAGCTTACTTCTCTTCTCTCCTCTCCTCTCAGCTATTTCTTTTCCTTTGCTCTTTTCTTTTCTCTTCATGCAATCTGTTATCTTTTCTTGTATATTGGTCTACTCAACTATTACGCTCAGACCCGGCCTCCAGTTA
>NW_003298848.1:13071-15120 GCF_000151645.1 Tuber melanosporum | reverse complement strand
TCATACTACGTAATTTGAAGATCAACCAGAATCTTGTCTCTAACATTATTCTCTGCCTGATCTACACTTCTGTCTGTCCTGAATTCCATGTCCAAGTGGTGTATACTTTAGAAACCTAGCCGACCCACCTGTCCTGTTATACAAGGTTGCGTTTTTCTCATTCATCCAACCTACACATTACCATATCTCGTCAAGTTACTCTTACTATGGAGTTCATTTAACGCATCCACCAGTATTCTCAATAAACCAATGACCAAATCTCTTCCTTGAACTATGAACAAGATCTGGCTGCGCTATAACAATTATGAGACTTTTTTAATGTACTTTATGATCTGTCCCCCACTATGGCTGCGCCCAGAAGTCACCCTTCTTCTGGTGTCAACTATCCCCAGGTCCAGAGACTACAGCAAAATATAAAGTAACTTACTGAAAATAGTGAAGCCTTGGTTATCAAGGGCCAAGGACTGGAATCCCACTTGTATGCAATTAAACAGGATCAAACTCGCGATTATGCTACAACCTTCGCCATGAATACTGCTCTTACGAGTCTTGCATCCCAAGCTGGAGGCCCGTCAGGTCAGACCTCTTTCAACAAGGACATATCTATACTAAGTCCTCAGGAGTTTGATAGCAGTTGTGAGAACATGCGTCATTTTATTGTGCAATTGAGAACAAAGCTCATTGGTAATAGCTATCGATTTAAGGATGAGGTATACAAAGTTTATTATGCCTTAGCCTTACTCACTGGAAAAGTCTACCAATACCTATTGCTAATTGTTGATACTACTACTAGGGACATCAAACTTGAGTCTGTTAATGCCTTAATTACTGTTCTTGAAAATGCTTTTGGTGACCCAGACCGCATTACCATGGCAGAATGAAAGCTACAGAATTTGTACCAGAAATGTCCAGAGTTCTCAGAATATCTGGTAGAGTTTCGATGTCATGCAGCTAAAGTCACATGGAATGACGCAGCTAGGAAAACTGCATTGTGTTGTGGATTAAACAATGAACCTAAGGATGCCTTAGTTACCCGCGACATTCCCAAGCCATTGGAGGACTAGATTAGTTTACTCAAACACCTCGATAACCGAATTTGGGCATGAGCAGCAGAAAAGCGAGGAATACACTACATACCCCAAGCCAAGACCATACTATGTCCAACTACTACCACCATGGTGGCCACAAATACAACCACTACAACGGGGATGCACTCTGGGTCTATGGATTTATCAGGAGCACGACATCCTCTCTCACAGGCATAATGAGATGACCGGATGCACTGTGGACTTTGTCTCTCTTGTCGAGGTTATGACTATATGGCTCGAAACTGTCAAAATAAGCGTCCCTGGAGATGTGACGAACTAGTTCTGCCGAGTATGGAAGCAAGAGATCCAGGTTCCAGCATGGTGGAAAGTTTGCAGTCAGAATAATTGTAGTCCCATGTTATCATTGCAGTAATAGCATGGGCCCTGTTAAGTCTTCTTGTCTTTCATTGTCTGGTTTGTCATTGGATAAAATGGCTAATGGAGTGGATGGAAACCATTTGGTAGTCACATGTAACATTATCGACCACCAAGTAGTAATAAAAACTGACGCACTAATTGACTCTGGTGCTACTGGATACACATTTCTCAATGAACACTTTGCTCGCCATAAACAATCTACCACTATTTACTCTGAAAGAGCCCCACATGCTTATCATAATTGATGGCAGGCCTATTAGTTCGGGAGATATAACTCATATTACCAAGGTGGGCCTTGTGATCAATAACTATTATGAACTTATTCCTGCTTGTATTACGAAGCTTGGCGGCTATCCCCTTACTCTCGGAATACCTTGGCTGCGCCAATATAACATTTCTATTAATTGTACTTCTAATACATTACTTTTCAAGTCAGAGTACTTCTTACAACATTGTTCATCAGATGTAACTTGTACATATAGGATTGAGGAGATTCCACACTTGCTAGCTATCTATGCTACCTAATGTGCTCTTGAAAGTGTAGTTCTCGACACTCAAGAGAGTTGTACTCGCTGGACCATCA
>NW_003298848.1:0-11518 GCF_000151645.1 Tuber melanosporum | reverse complement strand
ACAAAGAATCTAATTACTGTACTATCAGACCACCAGAACCTTGAATACTTTATAACGTCTTACCTATTAAACCGTAGCCAAGCTCACTAGTCACAGTTGCTTTCTCGCTTTAAGTATAAGATCTACTACTGTACTGGTAAAATAAATGGAAAAGCAGAGGTACTGATGAGAATGTCCTCAATATATCAGGCCAATGAAGTGGAAAGGAATAAGTACCAAACTCAAGTAATAATTAAGCCACAGAATCTGTGTTTACTAGCTGACAATATTGTCAGTACAAATAGCCACTCACTGGAAATGCTCTAGAATGAGGAATACAAGAATGACCCAACCTCCAACTAGATACTTGAACTATTAGACAAGGGAATATAGCACTTGAAATTAATCACTCTATCTGAATATTGATGTGAGGGGACGAGGCTGATTTTTCGCAATCGTACCTATGTTTTTACAAATAGTCCTTTATGATTAAGGTTGATCCAACTGCACCACAATGTCTCCGCAGCTGGATATGCTGGCCGATTGAAGACACATGAGCTCTTAGGCTGTAGGTACAATTGGCCAATAATGCACTTTAATGTATCACAATATATAGCAAACTGCCATAAGTGTTAACATAGCTGGACAACCAGGCATGCTGTCACGAACGTGGCTTGGCATGGAAATGGTTTTCACGTGACACATGGTTATGAGTTACAGGTATGTTATTATTTTGCGCATATGACCCATTTGGGTTATATGATTTGTTATGTGTGAAATTTGTGATGCTTTCACACATGGCTCAAGTAGGAGTCATGGGACGTGTGCTTAGTGAGTATGCCTTACGAAGGTGCCTTGTGGGTACGCCTTACACATATGATTTATGTTTCACATATGACCTCACTATGAGGTCATGGGTTTTGAGCATGTGATCACTTTAGTCACATGACTAGTTTGTTATGATTTGGTTTCACACATGTGACCACTTTAGGTCACATGACTATGGGCTGGAAGAATACTATATAAGAAGGCCGGTGTGACTGAGGAGGATAGGTTCTTCACACTTTGTTCTAAGTACTTTTCCTACTTATTACTTTAACGAATATAAAACACCATTACCATCTTTATTCTTATTACAACATTATCGTTACGCTAAGAAAGGTTCTTCACGAAGATGAGTTAGAGAAAGCTTACGATAGGCGTTCCCAATAGGAGACAGAGGTCTTGTACTATCGGTAACGTAGACAGAGGTCTAGAGCTATCGTAAGACGAAGGAAGAAGAAGAGAGAAAGACAAGTATCGTTCCCCGTCGCTAAGAACTAACTATCCAGAGAGGGATCGTTACAGTAGTACTACTAATTTATTTCACAAGTTGTAAACTTTTATCAATATTATACTAGTTTTAAGCTTGAATATTGTGCTTTCAGAAACAATTAAGCATTTTTTAAAGAATTCATTCATAATATTATTTAATAGATAAGTAATTTTCAAATTCAGTAGTTAGATGTTTTCTTGATAAATACAATATTCTAAATATTGATTAAAAAATCTCTAAATACTGTGATTACTAACCATTAGAAGAGTTGGTTACTTTTAATACAAGTATTGGAAAACTGAATTTGTACTGTCAGAAATTATTTAAAATTTAATTCTTATACTGATTATATTTAGTCAGTTTAAGAACTAGCCAAGAACAAGCTTATACTACCTTAAAAGTATTTATTTTAATATTAGTAACTCCTGTTCCAATTTGACATCTTATTGACAGGTTTACAGTTATAGTACCAGTATTTCATATTTATAAACAATTGCTAATATGTTGAAATACTACTCCTAAATGGCATAACTATGGAAAATTACAATGTCACGAATATGGCTTAGCGAGGAAAAGGTTTTTACGTGACACATAGTTATGAGTCACAAGTATGTTATGGTTTCGCACATATGACTCATTCGAGTCATATGATTTGTTATGTGTGGGATTTGGAATGCTTTTACACATGGCTCAAATATGAGTCATGGGAGTGTACCTAGCGATATGCCTTGCGAGTGTGCCATGCAGGTAGGTGTCACGGACGTGACTTAGTAAGGAAAGGGTTTTCACGTGACACACGGTTATGAGTCACAGGTATGTTATTGTTTCACACATATAACCTATTCGGGTTGTATGATTAGTTATGTGTGGGATTTGTGATGCTTTCGCACATGGCTCGAGTATGAGTCATGAGACATGCGCCTGACGAGTATGCCTTATGAGTATGCCTTACGGGCAAGCCTTGCGCATATGATTTATGTTTCGCACATGACCTCATTATGATGTCATGGGTTTCGTGCATATGACTCAGTCGAGTCATATAACTTGTTTATTGCGTTACGATTGGTTTAAGAGTTTTGCACATGACCTCATTATAAGGTCATGGGTTTTGAGCATGTGATCACTTTGGTCACATGACTAGTTTGTTTTGATTTGGTTTTGCACATGTGACCACTTTAGGTCACATGATTAAAAGCGGGAAGAACACTATATAAGGAGGCCGATGCGGCTGAGGAAGATAGGTTATTCACGCTTTGTTCTAAGTACTTTTCCTACATATTACTTTAACGAATATAAAACATCTTTACGATTTTTATCCTTATTGCAACCTTATTATTATGCCAAGAAGCACTCGTTACGAAGACGAGTTAGAGAAAGCTTACGATAGGTGTTTCCGATAGAAGACAAAGGTCTTGTACTATCGGTAACATAGGCAGAGGCCTAGAGCTATCGTAAGACAAGGGAAAGAAGAAGAAGAAGAGGTATGTATCATTCCCCATCGCCAAGAACTAATTATCGGAAAAGGGATCGTTACAGTAGGCCTTACATATATGATTTATGTTTCACACATGACCTCATTATGAGGTCATGGATTTCACACATATGACTCAGTCGAGTCATACGATTTGTTTATTGCATTATGATTGGTTTATAAGTTTTGCACATGACCTCGCTATGAGGTCATGGGTTTTGAGTATGTGACCACTTTGGTCACATCACTAGTTTGTTATGATTTGGTTTCACACATGTGACCACTTTGGGTCACCTGACTATGGGCGGGAAGAACACTATATAAGGAGGCTGATGTAGCCAAGGAGGAGAGGTTCTTCACGCTTTGTTCTAAGTACTTTTCCTACTTATCACTTTAACAAATATAAAAACACCTTTATAATCTTTATCTTTATTGCAACATTATCGTTACACCAAGGAAAGTTCTTTACGAAGAAGAGTTAGAGAAAGCTTATGATAGGTGTTCCCGATAGAAGACAGAGGTCTTGTACTATCGGAAAGGTAGGCAGAGGCCTAGCGCTATCATAAGACAAAGAAGAGGAGAAGAAGAAAAAGAGAAGTATCGTTCCCCGTCACCAAGACCTAACCATCCAAGGAGGGATCGTTACATACAACCTGATTTCTTGTTTCAATATTATTGTAAGAGTTGGCAAGTTAATACAGAGATACAAAAGAGGGCACTTATATTATAAATGTTAGTAAAATGGGAAACTTTAATGTTGATAATAGGAATTTAAAGTGATATAATATTTGATCTATATACTAACTCCTGTTTATTTATGATGCTATCTTGAGCAACAAAATTGCTATGAGAACTATAAAGTTATATTGAGCTACTGAAGTATGATACAAAGGTAATCCACTAGGTCGCACTAGTCCTGTTGAGCTGCCAGGCCGTCAGACGGAATGCCCATGGCTTGCCAGTGAGCAGGCAGCCTGGGGTTGTGGCGGCTAGCCACTACCTTGGCACTAGTAATATTTATTCCCCCAAAAGCCAGAATTTGTTCCTGGCACCAAGCTATTTGCCACCGAACTCGACAGCCATTCCAGCCAATGTGACACAAAGATCTTTTTTTTTTTTTTCTCTAGTGCTGAATTCTACGCAATTTCCTGATAAATTTCAATCTCAAGAAAATGTGAGGGGATAAAGCTTGTTTGAGTCCGTTCGGGTATCAATCAATACGATGCGAATGGGAGAATGCCAGAGAAACACTTACCCACCGCTATCGTGGTCACGAGGTCACGACTGCGGTTAGGGAAGTGGGGGAGAGGAAAACAGAAAAGAGAAAGTTGTAATGTGGAGCTAAACTGTGCCTTAAGTCAGTACTGTAAAGCGGCGTGAGCAGGAGCGACAATAATGGACACATCCTGCATTTCCCATAGTGCTATGGAGGAAACGCGTAACGAGTGAGCAATGAAGTACCGGTATGTAGGTAAGGTCAAGTCGCAAGGTCCATGCTAGACCTGAAGCACTCATGCAAAGTATCATAATCTTATCATACTATAGCCTTCCATTTCAGCGGCGTGGAAATTAGAAGAGCACTACTCACCTACCCCCACCCCCCCCCGCCCATTATTCAAATCTCTTTCCGCTGACAACTAAAAGGTTCGCGATATATATATCTTTATTGTCGAAATAAACTAACTAAAAACTAAACCCGGGCGTCCCCACCAGAGAGAGGCCATTAACAATTAACTAAAATTCTAAAAATGCACTGCATACCCAAACCAAACACCCCCCAGCCCCAGCCCAATGTAATCTAGTAATATCAATACCGTACTCCAGCCAGATAATAAACAAAAAATTAAGTGGAGATAGTAGTTGGAAAATCAAAAACAAAAAACTCCGTACGCCGGTGTAAGAAATAAAAAAAGACGAGACACCAATCCCCACAACCCGACCCGAGTCGGATGAGATTACAGATACGAGAAAAAAAGAAACCCGCGTACTCCGGTGCAGCCCTATATCCATCTATGATGTGAATATCCACCGGCACGTCCCGTTGCCATCCCCTGAACGAATGCCCTGAACTCCGAGGTACAGAAGGAAAGAAACCATGTCGCCCAGAAGAAAGGAAAAGGAAAAAGAAAACCAAAGGAAAAACAGAAACAACCCGCTATAATGCAATCCCTGCTCGGGTGTTTGTCTTCGGGACTCCCGCTCCCTAGACCAAGCCGGAGTAAAGTCCTCGCGTGAGAAATATCGTTGTGCGCCACCCATCGCTCTTTCGCCCCAGGCGGCGAGCACTTGTGGTTCACCGTAAAAAAAAAAACTCCGAAATCCAATGCAATGCTCCCGATTTAAAAATAAAGTTTCATAAAGAGCTCTTCTCGTAAAGGTGCCAGTATTAACGTCCGTCCGTTTTGAGCATCGTAATTACTCTTTCTACGTTTACCGGTAGGAGTATCCTGAGCTGCTGCCGGGTGTGTAGTCTGGGAGGACACCGAGGTGAGATGAGGGCAGAGACACACGGGAGTGGCTCTCGCACGCATAGCCAACCAAGACCGTCTTCTCCTGCACCGAGTGTCCCTGGCGGCCTACCGACTGGCATTGATCGATACCGTGGACGAAATAGATGCAGTTGCAAACCGCAAAGCGTTCGGTGATGCGAATACACATTGTGATGGTGCGTGAGGGAGATTTGTAAAACTTGTGTGCGAAATGCGGATAACGAGGTGGATGGTGAAAAGCAGTGGATAAATTGTAGTGGGTCGGAGTAGGGGGTGGTAGTGGAGATGTAGCAATAGTGGTAATGGTAGTAGTTGCAGTGTGGTGCAGTAGTGGAAGTGGTAGTGACTGTAGCGAATGTCAAGGGTAAAGTAGATGGTGAAGGAAGTGTGGATGGGAGGGAGGGATGAGGCTGTTATATGTTAGCGACGATGGAGGTACGGTAGAGATATTGCTGGAAGAGGGTCCGAGGACGGCTCTCATATCCTGCATCCCTCCACTCGTGTGGAGGGAGGATCTCAGGCTCAGGCGCAGCACACCCCCTGCCCGCGCCGGGCATCCACCCCACCCCCAAGTTAGAACACATCCCAGAAAATTTCCGAGCAGAGACAATAACGCCGTATGGTACCCGTGCAAGGGAGGGGGGTGAGGCTGTTGAAGTGAGGTGTGAGAGGAACCATGGAGGCGGGAAATAGCGAGTGGTGTCAGATGTCGACAACCTGCGCGCCCACCAAGCAGCGGAAGCGTCATGACTTTCCAGCTAGTGGCAGGAAAGAAGCAAAACACTCTCACCATCCACGAGATAGATCCCATCCTCGTCTAACCCCCCCTCTCGCTCGCCCACGAAGCGGGTCTCGGGTGCCGAACGTGGGCATTGCACACACATGGAATAGTTAGCATTCGTAGATAGGTTACGCAGAAGAGCCAACAGCCCCAAGTGCTGCTGCTGCATGGCCTATGCGCTGCATGCAGGACCAAAAACCAATTCCCGCCCACAGCCTGGCAAGATTAAGAAAAACGCAGGGCGAATTAAGATCAGGGAAACATGAATGATGGGTGATGGATGGGGGGGATGATGAGTTATGGGGTAAAGAGAGAGAGAGATCTTGCTTCCTAGCACCAATTGTATCCTCTATTGCCTGTCATCTGTGGGACTTTCCTCCATGATGGTTCCTGGTCGAAAGTGCCCTGCCCCGCGCCAGTAAATTTTTTCTTTGTTCCATTATTATTATTTTCATTCGGAAATTCGGCTAGAATTCAGCTTCGGTCATGTAAATTGGTGACTGTCTCTCACTGTCAGAGGCTGCGATGAGAAAACATCATCGCGGCAACGGGTGTCAAGGAGTGACGCCGGGCGGATCGCCTCTTGAATCGGCTGGGCAGCGTGAGAAGAGAAGAGAGAGTAAGCGAGAAGCGCAAACTATGATAGCGTGCAATGGACAAACTGTATTTGCTCGAGAATACCGAGGCATGACGATGTTAGTGCGAGGCAGACTACGGTACCTTTTCCCTAAACCTGAATATGAGTGAGCGAATGCGAGGGTGAGTCTACTAGTAAGCCTCGAACTAGTTCAATTCTCTCGGATTCAAGCGTCGACATCTCGGGGCCTCCCCCATCTTCGATGACCCCCTAATCCACTGTTCTCGAGAGAGTAATAGGGCGTTTGTGCAGAGCGACCCAAGGGACAGGGCTGATGCACGATGGCTAGATCTCAGCTGTGGTATCTAGTGAGCGGTTGATGGTTCAGAAGGGGGGGGGAGTGGATGGGGGAAGTGTGTGGGATGAGGAGGAGCGAGGGTTGCGATGGAGGGGACAAGCAAGCAGGGTGGAAATTTTAGTGTGGATGGATCGCAGGTTGTCAGATCGGCGGAATCAGATTCTGCATCTCTCGGCGCCAGACCATTCTTGCCCAACTAACGAACTTGCAGAAAGAGGAAACAGTTACTGGCAATAGTAATAATCCACACCCCAAAAAATAGAGGTGACGACAGCGGTGATGGTAGGCATCTGGCGCGCGGCGGGAATAGAGACTCTACATCTAAATTAACATTTGGAACCTCTCAGGATGTACAGTACAAATCATACTCGTCGGACACCACGATGCCGATGCCAATGGGCGAGGTACTTGTACGAGTATAGTACTCCATGATGCAAATTGCACTCTTTCATCTTACAAACTTTATCGTACCCTAATCCTTACATGCATTGCGTCTCTGCCTGCCTCCACCCCCCCGTCTCTCTCTCTCTCTCTCTCTCTCTCACACTGTCTCTCCTAACCTACCTAACCCACTTGCTGCTCTCACCAGACTACTCCGCTTCACTCCACGGTCCCACAGCCACACATTTCCAGCGTAGATCAAAAATAACTCACAAATTATGGATTCGGCGAACAGCACGTAGCGCGTGAGAGCGAAGGGGGAGAGAGACAAAGGTGGATGGAGCGAGCGAAGGGGTTCAATTGGCGATTATGTGAGACCTGAACTTTTTTTCTGCAGCCCTATGCTACACGCTTCATTGGCTGGGGGGGCGGGAGAGGGGGAAGAATCCCTTACCTCGCTTCAGGCTGGAGATGCACCCGATGCATAGAAGGAAAGTGCACCGGACCCGTGAAGAGGGGCGCGAAGGTGTTCGCATATGATGAATCAGCCTCGTAAAAAGGAAAAATATAAAAAAGATCTCGTTCAGGTTTTTCAAGGACAAAAAGCCCAAAGCAAATGTTTCGCCCGGGTTGTAGTGTGTGGTACCATACTGTGCGAGTATGATAGAATTCAGGAACAGTGCCATCTTGGATTATCTGTACTAGTCCGGATTAGGAAATATTCTGGAAATTGGATGCCGGTACAGTACTTGTACAAGTATTCCCACTACCGTTTCTCCCGTTTTTGAAACTCGCACCTGCCGGTACTCCATTACTGCTACAGCCTACTGTGCCGGTATCGTTGTGCAGGAGTACTCGTACAGTACGAGTACAGGTATTCTCTCCCCCCCCATGCTTGCCATATTTTTTCTTCCTAAACCCTCTTCTTCCCACCACCGTACTTGAGTAAAGTTGTTTCTCCATTAAATCCGAAATTGCTTCCTGAAATCTCCCGCGTGGCTTGAGCCTCAGAGATGTTTCCTGCGCTCGTTTGCCTCCGGCCATGCCCTGACATGTTTCCGCCTCCTCCTCCACTCATATCCCATTTCCCACACCACACACATATTATACCAGTACACACACACAAGCCTCCTCGAGGGAGGAGGGAGATTTGCTTCTGCTTCAATTATCGCAACGAATCATAATACCACCCTATTGCGCTCGCAGCACAACTCATCAAAAAAGATGCGATGACTCATCGAAAAAGGGAAGATAGAGAGGTGAGAGCGGGAGACCATAACAAGAGTCCGCCGCGCCTAAAATAAGTTATCGATCATTCCCAATCTACGCCATTCCAAATGCTTATTCTAATTTGGGCGCAACCAGACTTCTCTCGGCGCTCTCCGCCCCTAACACTTACCCACCAAGCCCGCCGGACGAACTCGACTCGACTTCTCCCCCTCGGCGACTATCCCCGGAGCCCTACGACTCTTATCACGAATCGTGTAATGGGGGGGGAGGGGTTAATTAGTAGATTATTCCTTTAATCCTACTCATTAGACTCGAATTCGATACTTTGTGATAGAGCTATCATCAATTTTAGATTCTGAAAAGACTCACATCAGACGTCAGAGAGGATCAGGCGAGTGCCCGCGAGTTTCCATTAGGGGAAATCAAAATTCGTGAACACCGGCGCAATTCTCGGGTCGCCTTACTCTTTTTTTTTCTTTTTTCTTATTCCATCGGAGTCAATTCCCCCCCCCCAAAGTATTGGTATTCGCACAGCATCCATTGCCCTACCGTTGTTGAATGTAACAATCCACTTGTGGAGCACCGTAACAAACGGATATCGCACCTTTTTGTCCCGGGGGGGGGGGGGTACACTGCCCCACTCCAGCAATATGTTTCTATGATACGAACATTATTAATTATTCAATGCTGAGGCTTCAAAAGGTCCTGTGATGCCACTCCGATAGCCGTCCGAACACATCATACGGTACCCGGTGTTGCCGTGTAACTTCGTAAAAGTACGATACTCCCTCCCGTCCGTATATATATATATATATCGAAATATATGAAAAAGCGCGAATATAAAAAAAAGAGTCACTCATCCAGTCACAGCCAGATCGCGGAATCTCGGTCTCGGAGTGTGTGTGCGTGTGTGGGGCCTCATCCGTGATTGCACAGCTTTCCGAAGGAGAAAAAAATACGATAATCATGAGTGCAGGTATTCTCGAAACATAGGTTATCGTCATATGCTATCCTATATCGAACTCTCTCTCAGCTGGGCCTTTTTATTCGCCAACTTCCCCTCGTCCGGGGCCGGAGATATTCTTTTTTTTGCCTTCCGCGGAAAAGTTTCTGCCTGCCTGTCTTATAGATAAATTTATGCATCGTATATCCAAATCAACTCTTGGCAGCGTAGCAAGAGTTTTTGATTTTCGAATTCTGATGATCTTTCCCGTACCTGTTGAACTGCTACACAGCGGTACTGTACAGTGGTACTGTACCTGTACTCGAGTTCAGTCGGCGGTTGTACTCGTACAGTTATTGTGTACCTGCTCGCTGAATCTTTCTTATTCTGAAAATTAACTTTCGGAGTTCGGGCGCTTTGTCCATGCGGCTTAAAAGAAGCGACGCGCTCATCCGTGTCTAATGTCCCGGAACCCATCATCATTATCATTCATAATCATCATACACCACACTTCCGATATATATCGTGGGCTCTCTCCTGGCACACAGTACGCCTTCAATACTGTTCAGTAC
Organism: Tuber melanosporum; assembly: GCF_000151645.1. Taxonomy (NCBI): domain Eukaryota; kingdom Fungi; phylum Ascomycota; class Pezizomycetes; order Pezizales; family Tuberaceae; genus Tuber; species Tuber melanosporum. The sequence goes on along the minus strand of NW_003298848.1, from coordinate 1,422 downwards.
AGTACCCGAATATTATGCCTTTCCAACACAGCGCTTCCCCCACGCAATCTGGTTGCTCACACACCCCACTGTAGTTAGACTATCTAACTATATTTAGAACCTCTTGTAGCGACGACATAGATGAACAGACTTCCGGTATGATAACTAATTCTCGAAAACCTTTGAGCGGAGTGTTCACAAAAGGCCCTGTGTGAAAATTATTAGAGACCCCGATGGGTCTGCTGTGAGTCTATCATGTCATGGTATACAGGTAATAGCTTTCTGGGACCTCATGGTGCGACAAAAAAAACCTAGGCATGGGGAAATGGTCGAGACAGTGAAAAGAGAAAGTCTATTTTCTGCTGTGAACCGTTCAATTGCCGTCCTTTCTGCTCCAGTACTGTACCACCACCGGTATCAATGGATCGTGGGAGTTCCATTTTGAATTACGATGTGTGCTTCAGGAACACATGTTCTGTTTATCGCACAAAATGGGAGGGAGCGAATTAAAACAGATATCATACAGAATACAAGTACTGGAGTACAGGGCAACCCGCATCAACGGCCACTCCGGGGGTATACAGGTATACCAGTCGCATAAAAGTTGGTCCGAGCTCGTCAAACCACCGGAAATTGTCCCTTGCTGCCACTTGCTGGTGTCGTGGTACTGTACATATGAATGCCTACGATTTTCGAAAATACACATTTGCACGTAACACAACGTGACAACCCACGAATGCCGGTACCCCGTACAGTACCGCACACAACATTCCAGCACCGCCCAGGGGAAAGTCGTAGGTAGTTGGTTGACCCCTCTCTCGTGGAGAGGGAGGGAGTCGTGGATTGGTTAGACTAGACTTCCCCCGGAAACTCGGACACCGAGGGACATGTCACTAGAAAAGAGGACGAATAATATATTATATAATATATAAGAATAGCTTCCTGTATGTAGGGCCCACGGACTTTCCGGAATTCTTAATATATTTTTCCTCTCTCTCCTGAATCACAGGGGTTGGAAAGGAAGGAACACTGCCAGTAAGTGCCTTGTGACGGAAGATCTTCATTCTATTCGTATGCGTGCCACCTCACTGATCAAACTTGCTGCCCTCTTTTCCTCGCTCGACTGGCGGGGAAACGTCTCTCTTTCCATTCCTCTCCCTCTTCCCATAGGGCGCTTAATTTAATACAGGATAGCACAGCCAGCCTCGGGATCAAGCGAATTCTTTTTTTTTTTCTTTGTCATTTTTCATTTCGCAAAAATTTCATAAAATAAACGAGTGATCGAGGGACTACCGGTACTGTGCTGTACCCCATGGGCATTTACCGGATCCTTAGGTCAAGGGGCTCGGAGGGGGGGGTATAATTCGGTGATGGGATCAGGGGTGGTGGGTGGGTCAGCCCTTCGCTTGATAATACATTCCCGTAATCCAGTAACAAATAACC
>NW_003298847.1:182261-209222 GCF_000151645.1 Tuber melanosporum | reverse complement strand
TGAATATCCCCGTTTAACCAGCCCGCTAGGCATGGGCAGCCACAGAGTAGGGAGGTAGCTGTTGAGTACGCCTGGTCCACAGTGGTTTGGGCAAGAGGGCACCACCTGCAAGCAGGTGGTAAGCTGGTGTTTTTGTTGTAGAGTCTAAAGCCATAGCAATTGGAACATTGGGTGTAAGAGTTGAAGAGCAGCAAGCCTTCTGTTCTGCAGCTGGAGAAGAAAGGAGCCATTCTCTTATCTACAAAGAGAAGTGCTTTCAGACCAATGATGGAGATGACAATAGAGGAGGCAGGTTTGTTGTGCCTTGCATCATCAGCAGTAAGCCACCAGGGTTGGTGAGTGAGAGCAAGCCCAAAGTTTAAAGTAGCGAATGCTGTTGCAATGGTCGTAAGTGACAGAGAATTAGGTAACCCATGTACAACTAGTGAAATAACCAGCATGTCCAAGGGGACAGGAGGGTTGAGAGAGGTTTATTGATACTATGATGGAGTTCTATTGGAGTGGTAGCAAGAGTAGTATAACTCCCATTGATAATGAGTTTCCATGCAGTTAAGGTAATATGCTGCTTGGTTGCCATGGCTTTGGGAGGGGGTAATGGTTTGGCAATGTTGGTGGGCTGAGATTTGGTGGCAGACATCTTCTCCTACCTGACCACAGTTATCCAAGTAGGAGCATCTGCCACAATAGGTGGAGCGGTATAGGTGGGAGTTAGTTGTTGTGTAAGGGAAGAGGCAGACTGTTGCTGAGCTTGTAGGGAAGCTGCTGGGACAGGCTTCATGGTGAGTGCAGATGCAGATGCTTTTGTAAAACTGACGATCTCCTTGTACACTTTGAATAATGTGTCTGAGGCTGTTGACCTGGTCTTGGAGACTGTCAACTGCTTGCCCGGAGTCATCCTGTACTCATACAGCTTGTTGAAAAAGTTGAAGATATATGCTTAGAGGTTTAATTTCTGAAAGTCCAGATTGATGGCTATCTTAATATAGAGATGTTGAATGTAGTGGGTGTCGGCAGGTGTTCCTTGTTAGTAAAGGCCTGGAATCACTGCAAGGGATGAAGTAGTGTCGCTGCACTATCGCTTTTATGTTGAAAGGCCTAGAGGTCATAGTACGGCAAAAATAAGGGATGTAGTTGACTTGACAAATGGGCCAGACCTCATCATGGCTGGGATGTGTGTCCTCTGGGTAGCCAGGGTGGTACCTTTGTCTGCTCCTTCTGCTTTTGTTTTACTAGGTACCATGGTGGAATAAAAAGTTCTACGAGCGTAAGGGCAGGTTAAAGATAAGGTGGTGAGAAATCTTTTTCAGCCAATGAGTAGGGGTCCTGGGGAAAATGTAGGTGTGGTTCTTTCTTTGACTATGTTTGTAATGGAGATGTGTAGTGATTGGCAGCTTCTTAGGTTTCTCATTTTTTTATTCTTTTTTTTATATTACGTATTTGTCATTAAGGTACCTGAACCTGCATGCAGCGTGAGCTATGGCATAGATAAAGCCTGAATTTCTAAATAGTAAACAAATGAAACCATCTGCTCCGATCTGGCAATTGACATGTGTTGCAGCACCACCCACAGGTACCACTCGGGTAAGTACAGAAACTATAAAATCTCCAGCCGGCCAATGTAAATCCAAAATATAAACAACAAAGTAGGTACTGTCCCAAGGTCCTCTTAGGCAGAGGTGGGAGAACCTGACCAGTTGGCATATCAGGTGGGAAGCCAGTTCCAGTGAGAAATATGTAGGTTGCCAGTTGCTTGATAAGGATGACCAAAGACCAAAGGCTTGAGTAGGGACCAATGTTGTGTACTCCAAGAAGATTGACTGCCCACATGTGATGTATCTGGCGCATGGTGAATCAGTCCATGCCCCTGAAGGGGTGAGGCCTGATGGTTACCATGATCTTGTAGTTGCGTGAGGAGGGGGCTTGTGGTGCCTAGTCAGAGCAGTGGTAGTTTCTGAGGTAACCTGCAGTCAGGTGTTGGTCAGTGGGGTCCAGGCCCAGCCTGCGGAGCAGATATGAGAAGCGGTGAGGAGACTTCACTGGTAAGATATCAACATTGTCCATACCTGGTAAGCGAGGATGGCAGAATGCATCAAGCAGCAGGTGTTCCATCCTGGGCTGGAAGAAGCGTTACCAATCCTTGTTGAGTGAGAAGTCTGCAGGGAAAAGTTTGGACACATGGTAGACAAGAGGCAAAAAGCGCACTAAATGTAGCACAGCCATTTTGCCCTAGTCTTGGAGCCTGATGGCCATGGGAGGGAGGAAGGGCTAGCAGGACAGTTGAGTAGTAAGAGTAGAAGAGACGTAGTTTGTTACCCATCAGAGCACTTTGTTCTAGTTTGTAGACATCGTATTCAGTGTCACATGGGTAGGTGAGAACATATTGGTACCATATGTGAGGATTAGGTGGAGGTGGCCTGAGCTGATCCTGTGGACAATGCATGGTGGTATGCCCATGCCCATGGGGCACCGGCTCCTCACTATACTGTAAGCCCATTGGCAGAGACTAAAGCTGTCGCCAAGCCACCTAAGTACCTGGGAAGGGTGGAAAATGGTGCAATGATGGGCAATGGGCAATCAGAAGACTGGATAGTGGTCCGTTGCAGTACAGAGTGTAATAGATCTGTTTTGGGATCTGAGAAGCAACTTCAAGATTGGCTGCCTTGTGAGACAGTAAAGAAAACACATGCTAAAGAAGCTGAACATTCCCTGGATAAGAACTGCTATAAAGAGTAACAGAAAAATCATCAACATACAAAAACATTACCTCATAGGGTAGGGTAATATGCCAATCTGATATGTAAATGAAAAACAACAAAGAAGTAATAAGGGACCCCTGAGGGGTGCCAACAAAAACATGAGAAAACCTTAGGTATGCCTTGCAAGAGGAGACGACACTCCCAGTATGTGTGAGAGAACCTTACCCAGCTGAGTATGTGTATGGGGATGCCCCTACAGTGAAGCTTGTAGGATAGTGCAGAGGCGGAGACGTTGTGAAAACCATCTTTGATGTCCCGGAACTTGGAAAAATCCTTGAAAGGTAAAGCCTCCTTTATTGTAATCTCTGGGCCAGGGCAGAGGAGGTATCAAATATGGATTGACAGGGTAGAGAACCCCACCAATGTATGTTGATAATATCAACTAATCTGGCTAGGAGAGACAATCGAGTAGCGACAATCTACTCCAAAATCCTTTATGCTGCCTCTATGAGCAGGATTATCTGGCAGGAGAACAGGGTAGCCTAGTCCAGCTTGCTGGCTTCAGGAAAACATTCTCCTTGACCATCTTAATTGCCCTTGGGTGGTACTCACACTCCAGGACTGGGTTCCGGAGCAGGACTAGGAGATTGAGACTGAGGGCATTGACCCTACCCTCCTACAAATACCATAGGGGATGGTGTCAGGACCAAGGAGAGGAGTTTTGAAAGATTTTGACATGGTCCTGGCTATGGTGTCTTGGCTGATTGAGTAGGCTTCAGGATGCCTGAGAAGGAAGGCTTCTGTGGGCATTGGTGGTTTGGCAGTAAAGAAATTGTCAAAGAGCCTGGAGTTGAGTTGAGAAGGGTTTTGAGGTCTAGGGTAGGTCTGGAAACCTTTCCGGATCCACACAATATGTAGCTTTCTTAGTCCTCCAAGCAACGTAAGAGGTGACAAATGCCAGGAAATCCTTCCATGATTGTCTCTTGGCCTGCTTGATAGCCATAATATATCTGTTCTGATGTTCCCAAAGCTCAGTGGTGAGTACGTAAAATGGTATGAAACTCCTTGTGTTGATGAGGTAGGGTAGTGGACAACCAGGGCATCCAGTGGAGTGAGATTCTCTTGGTAGGTGTGTGGGGGCTCAGGAGAGAGGTGAGAAATCAGAGGTGTTTTTCAAGCCAGTTGGCAAGCTAGTCATTAGTAGTGTGGGGGCACAGAGTGGGGAAAGAAAGATGTTTGAGCATCAGAAGCAGATCAGTGCAGTCTGTCTTCTCTACAAGGAGACGGGAGTCTGCCGGTGTGTGCGGTGAACGAGAGAAGCAAATCGAAATGGGGAGCTGATTGGAACTTGAGGCAGGAAGGTTAGGTGACCAGCCACTGACCAAGGGTGAGAGAAAAGAATTGTCGAAGGCCAAGTCTATAATACCAGGCCTCGGGCTGGAGGAAATTTGATATTAGGTATGGATACCGGGGGTGTTGAGAAGATTGTAGCTCTGATAATCTGCTAGTTCTAGGCTTCACTACAGGGCCGCATTTCTCAGGAGCGCGGACAAAATAATCTTGGTTAATTACATAACTGAATAAAGAAATCTGCCTAATTAGACTAAAATTGACAGAGATGGAGCTATTTAAAGTTGTTGAACTTCAAGGAGTAATAACTCACTCATTTCTGGTCTGATTTGGATGATTGTTTTCTTAACTTGAAGTTAATAACTAGCTCTTGGTGCCCCAGGTGTCGGAAATGAGGCCCCTCAGTAAACGCTAGCCATTTCGAAATAAGGTGCAGTGATTAAGTACTCAATTGAGGAGATATAGCGGAGAGGGTCGGAGCAGTTGGGGTGGAAGTTGAGGTCCCCTACTGCTAGACAGGGATAATCATGATCAGGCAAGAGATATAAGGGAGATACCAACTGGCTGGCAGACAATGTACAAAAGGTAGAGTAGACATTGTAGATCTGAACCTAGTGAAGGCAGTGTCAAACACACCAAGGGGGAGGAAATCAAGACCAGCCATGAAATCAGGCCTTGAGAAAAAACAATGCAATAAGGCAAAAATATCAATAAATGATGAAAGGCAAATATAGCCATCCTGGGTAGGGTGCCAGACACAAAAGGAGAAGTGAATACCTTGAAATCCTGAAAAGTAGGAAGGTAGTTCTTGTAGATGAGGCTCTCTTGGATTACAACTAATATAGGAAAACCTCCCGAAGCTTTAAAGCAATTAAAGGAGGAAAGAAAAACATTCTAGCTTCTGAAAGAATTATATTGTATAATGAAATGTTTTCTAAGCAGGTGTGGAGAGGAGCACCGAGTCGGAGATAAGGGTACCATGTCGTACAAAGTCATTAATTTCACGGTACAGTATAAGAAGGAAGGACATCATAGTCTGACCATGTGAGCGGGATACTCAAATTGTGCACAGGTGGGACCAAAAAGTCAGAAACTCGAGGTGCATGCACGGTTTGAGCCTTAACTCTATCTTCCTCATGCTGACCCAGTATAGTAGGGGCAGAGAGAGCATCTGCAGTTGTATCCATGTTGTCAGCCTCCTTTATTTAGGCCACCACAGACTCCTTCACAGGAAAGGGGCAGTGGTCTTTTGAAGCATTTGGAATCAGAAGATATGTGTGGGCCCTCACAGTTAGAGTACTTCTGCAGTGAGGTGGGACAGCAGGCAGGGGTGGCTTTGATGTTGCCACTCCAAGAACATGTAGAATTAAGGCAATGATGCACCAACCTGGAGTGGGAGCAAGAGGATAGGGGGCAGATGGGGAGGTCATGTTTGCAAATAGGTATCAGATGACCAAATTGTGCGCACTTGGGGCATTGAGTGAAGAAGGTGCAAGAGTGCCAAAAGCAGCTGTTACAGAATAGGGAATACAGATACATGGCTTTGCCCACCAAGGAACATCAGTAGGCGCAACTGTGACCATGACTGAAGTGATTGTCATAGTACTGCTTATCAAAGTATCTGGTAGTAAGAACCAAGCACAGAAGATAGTTACATCTGCAGTATTCATGCCCCCAGTAAGTTCTCACACTATTTCTGCCTAACCACAGGTAGGAAGGCTAGAGGGAGGTGGTAGATAGCCTACTGGACCTCATTGGGGGTGGGCAGGAAGAGGAGGTAGAGTTTATTCCAATTGCGCAACATCTTGTTGATGATGGCCATTAAAGCCTGATAGTAAGCAGAGTTAGCAGCAGCTGGCATAAGCAAGTTGTACGCAATGAAAGTAAAAGGGGCAGTTAACTCACAATCATGGTGGAGTACAGCCCGTGTGGGCAGTTACCATCTTGTAAAATAGTACTAGAGTGGTCTCAGGCACTAGCCGCTATTCAGGTGGTATCCTTATAAAGAAGAGTTTCCAAGTGTGAGGTGGCAAAGTATTTGCTGGCAAGTAGTAAGGGTGGCAGCCCCTTTGGCAATGTGTTCTGTCTAGATGCCAGAACTTCAGCTGGCCAAGCAACGTTGCTATATTTGCCTGTATTCTACGGACCACAGGAGGTTGCAGTGGCAGTATAGGCATAGGAGTTAGATGAGAAAGAGGACTTTTGGGGACTAGTTGGCTTGGCTGAGGTGGGAGCAAACCCAAAGTTATTATATGCCTGCTCAGTCGTGGATCCTGCTTCAAATATATTAGCAAGCTGGTCTGCTGCACTAACACTATTGCCATATCAACCATTTGTATTCTTGTCAAGGTGGAGATTGTCCGCTTTGCAGTGCTTGATGAGCTGGAGAGACCTAGCGGGACTTCTTACCTATGGAGAGTGGAGACCAGCTGACAGGATGGACAGGAGTTGGAGTGAGAGGGGGTGGTAGTCTGTGTGGGCTAGCCAGAGCAGTGAGCTGACACCATTCTTGTGATATCTTTCAACTTCAACTCCAGACTAGCCAGTGACTTTGGCAAAATGGACCGATTGGCTGCTTCTAGCATGGTGAGCCTTTGATAGACTGCCTGCAAGGTGTGAATTGCTGTGCGGACATGCAAAATTAGACCTTTCTCCCCAGAGGAGAGGTTAGTGAGGTCGGAGTCATCCAGTGGAGGTTAAATGGCTCCCTTGAGTTCCAAGTACCTCTTAGTGGTCTTGTAGTATTGGGACATGTAGTAAAGGCTGGGATCAATGGTGGCCGCAGATTATTGTAGTGAGAGTTAGTCAGCTCCTGCTTTCAGAAGGACTAGAGGTTGTGTAAGAAGTGTGGTCATACTAGAGCATGAGCCAGATTGATGGCTCTACAAGGGTGAGGAGGGTGTGCCTACCTGTGAGGACTTGCCAGGGGTCGGACTTATAGCAATTATGCTGTACTCCCATATTTTGAAGTGTTAGCATATTGATGAAGCTAAGCCAAGGGTAAAAATTTGTGTAATGTGATAGTTGCAACCCAAAACCTCAGAGTAATTATCTGGTTGAAAGTGTTAATTTTCAAAAAGGAGGTGAATAGTGGGTGCCGATAGTGATTGGGAGCTTCTTCTTTCTGTTTACATTTTTTTCTTCTTTTTTTTATATCATATACAGTATTCTTTGTTAAGGTACAAGGATTAAGATGGAGTGTAACCTAGGGTGCAAACAATACCAAAAAGCAAGCAGACCTCCACCTGCCAGGCAAAAGCTGTGAGCACCAAGCCCATATAGTATACAGCCAACTGCACACCTTGCCCAGAATCAAGCGAATCTTTACAATACAAGAGAACTAAGTTCAGGGAGAAATTTAACCCAAAGTAAGCAGCAAGCCACAAAGAGAGGGCCTTAGCCTATATTCACCTGAAGGAAATAAGGCAAAGCCAACAGCAAGTACCACTAGGCAAGGACTATTCAGCCCAGCTCACTTAAAAGTTAACCATTATAAGGCCCACAAAGGGGCAGATCTACAAGATTAGGCAGGCAAGCCACCAAGGCTCAAGAAGGCAGAGTGTGATTATGACCAACCTGAGAAAGTGCATTAGCAACTAATCCCAGGGGCGAGAGATTAGGGCCACAGGAAGAAAAGTGGTAGAGACAAGGAGATCTATCAACTTTGCTCGAGGAAGACCAGGATAGCAGTAAGGTATTAGGTGAAAGGAAAGACTGTAGGGTGCGAGCTGGATGTGGATGGTGAGGTAGTAGGATATGAACTAATTGAATTGAGTTGAGAAGAGAGGAGGGGTAGACCCAAATGCCAAAAAAACTACTGGAAACATGTTCCTGCCTTCTCTATATAGCCTCCTTGATTACCCAGTGCCCTCAATTGTATTTCTGTGTCACTTATGTTGTCCCTCATTCTGGTAGAGATTGAGTTGCTTATGGGATGAGATATTACTACCTACAGAGGCTAGAGAGGAGAAGGCTGGCAAAATTGACCCTAACCCATTGTAGAAAACTAAGCAACCTCTACCCAGGATTGTTTCACACAAAACCATGGTCAGGATTATTTTACACCAATGTAGAGAAATACAGAAGGAATCTAGTGTAACAGCAAAGTGCATACTGCATTTCTAGTCATTGGTAGAAGGGAAGATTGAAAACACTACATTTCTGATACTCCAGGAGGCTAGAGCAACAGCATAGAAGAAACAAAGACCAACATCATGAGATGTTAGCTGAGGGTGAGGAGGGTCTTAAGAGGATTGAGCTCAAGAGAAAAAGCTGGAGTAGCATCACCAAGTAATTGGAAGACAAGAACTGATGAGTTGATCCCACATCTAAGGGATGGACTTGGCTCAAAAGGTTGAGAGAAATAGTGGGGTGTTGAGGTCTTCACAAATAGGAAATCAATATCAATCATCAGAGGTGTAGTTGAGATCGTAGTTGGTAGCGATTGCTATTATATTGTTTTTTTAATCATAATTGTGTTAAGATACAAGAACTTGCATGCCATGTGAGTTATGACATAAACAAAACCTGAATTTCAAACAAATAAGCAATGGAAATGATCAGCTTCTCTCTCCCAATCATCATCAATTGTGATACCTGAGTCATTGACCACTCATATAAGAAAAAAAATGATAACATCCTCAAGTAACCAAGGTCAATCATCCACATAAGTGTTAAGCCAGAAATGGTACAAGGCAGCTTAGGTGTCTTGAAGAGCAGTCAGAGAAGCCCCATGGGTGGACATATTGGGTGAAATATTAGCAGGAGTAAGAAATACAGAGCAGGCGAAGGGCTTAACCTGGGTAACCGAAGACCTGACTGGCAGCTGGTGTCCAGCATCAGGAACACCAGAAAGGTGGAATGCCATAAGATCGGCCCTGAGGGCACATGATAGAAGCGCATGGTGGAGGTCCTGCTCCTCCTCCTCCTCCTATCGAGAGAATATGCTAAGTTCCCCTTCTGTGTACCAGGCTCTGTGGCCCCCAAGATAGCTCTGGCTGGAGCACAATTGATGTATTCTTCCAGCCGTGAACAACTCTAGGCCCATAAAAGCGTGGAGCCCAGTGGTTACCTGCTATCTGCAGTATTGTAGTATTGTCCAGGGACAAAATTAACTAGCTCTCAACGGCAATGGCAACGCTCCCCTCCTCATCACCCCACTCCCTCAACACTTCCTACAGAAATTGCTCTACACCAACCAAAGCCAAACCAATTTACTTAAATTTTTTTTTCAATAAACTATGCCTCCTATTCTTCGCAGTCATGCCAAACAGCCTATTCCCTCCAAGCACCTTTCTGAGTTTACAAGGAGACGAATTCTCAGGTTACATGAGCCTCAGATGACAAATCACCAAATTTCCCACTACCTTGACATTCCTCTAAGTACTGTTAAAAGCACATTTGCAAAGAGAGATCAAGAGGGCAAGGAGAATGAAGGTAGAGGAAGACATCCTAAAACTACCAAGTTGCAGGATGATGCTATGGTAGAGGCAGCTCTCAAAAATCGCCATACCAGCTACTCTGAGATTGCTGAAAGAGTGGCTCCCAATGTTTCTGCTAAGACTGTGAAGAGAAGACTTGCACAAAAGCTTCTTAAAAAGTGGATGGCACAAGAGAGGGTTCATTTGGATGATGATCTAGCTCAAAAGAGATTGGAATAGGCATTAACCCATAGGAATTGGACAAGGCAGATGTGGAGAAGGAAGGCAATGTGGGGGGATGAGGGAGCTGTGGAGAGGGGAGGAGGAAAGAGAAGAAAATGGGTATTTAGATACCCAAAAGAAAAGTGGAATAAGGATTGTGTTGAATCTACTGCTAGGAAAGGAGAGAGAAAGATTAGTCACATGATGACTGGTTGTTTCTATGGTCAAACTCGTGGTCTTTTTTTACCTGTTTTTCCTGATCCTACTTCTGCTGGAGGTGGAGTGACTGGAAAGTCAATTATTGATGTTTATGATCAATATGACTTTCCAGGGATATGGGAGGATATCAAGGAGCATGTTGGAGAGGAAGAGGTATTTTTGATAATTGACAATGCTAAGACTCACTTGCCTTTCAGGAGATGGCTCAAGAGAAATGGAATTTCTCTGATGGAAATTCCTCCCTATTCACCAGACCTCAATCCAATTGAAAATGTTTGGTCTCTGGTGAAAGACAAGCTTCATAAGCACTATCCTGAGCTGTTTCTCCAGAAGGGCCCTGTCAATGAGATCAAAAAAATTATAGAGGAGGCTATCACTTATTGTTGGGAACTTCTGGACCCAATGGTTTTTGATACTTTGGCATGATCAATCATGGATAGGGTGGAAGCAATTATTAAGGCTGATGGATGGTATACTAAATATTAATTTCTACTATGTATTTATATTTGTTAATTTTCTTTTGGGTTTTCATGATAGTAGGTTGGTGGGGGAGTGTGGTTGTCATCACCAAAGATTTTCCAGCCATTGACAGCTAGTTAATTTTGTCCCCAGACAATATGTGGGCCTGTAGGGAACAATTGGTAGCAAGTTGGATCCCGTGATTGACCTTTGATAAGACCTTGATCCGGGGAGTATCTGCATCCACATCAGGAGATTCATCTTCAACGTGGTATGGGTGCGCCAGCAGCAAGGTGCCAGAGTAGTGTAGGGGTAAGAGGAGGGAGTGACAGAGTACGTCCAGGGGTTGGTGGCACCAGCTTGGAAGAAATGATACCTGTTCTAGCTAAGAGGAATATAGTTATTGTGTTCTGGTTAGAGATGTTTGCTCGCATTGTGCCCCAGAGCTCCTTTCCTGGACAGAGAGAAAGTCAGGTAGCAGCTCTTCAGCTACAGGGTTGATCAATGGGAAGTAGTATGCCAAGGGTGAGGGGGCTATACAAACCCTACCCTGTCCAACTTAATGGCCAGTTTTCGATCCCCAGGGCCTCCTGGCCCATCCACACATAAGTGAGAGTTTAGCAATACTACATCATTGTTCCTGATGATTCCTGATATTTACGAATCAGGAAAACCTCCTGACAGTAAGTACTTCCAACATCTGTTCATTAAGATGGCTGAAGACATGGACTTCTAGGAATTAGACCTCCAACCATGCATTATCATCTGTTATAAGATGCTGTAACACATAGACAACAACTACAGGAAAGTAGTTGATGCATTCCAGGAGCAAGTCAATGGCCTCACAGATGGATTGAAAGTCTACATAGACATTGTCTTTTTAAAACCAGTATCTGTGACTGCATTGACCACCAAGCCTGACCTGGCAGTGCCCCCACCAACCTTGCCAGAGTCTACTTCTGCTCATGCATCCTAATCAGCTCCCCCCTCAGCCCCTCCATCTATCCTAGTTGGTGCCCCTGCATCAGTGACTCTGGTCAGGAAGGGGAAGAAGAAGGCACCTAAAACTAAGCCCACAATGGTGGCCAAAGGGGAAACAAGAGACCCCAAAGGGGTAGCAATAGAAACATAAGAGAAGACCTTGGAAGTGCCTTAAAAAAGCCGGTAACACTGATAGTCAGTATAAACTAATTTGGCCCAGTGAACCAGATAGGCAGAAATGCACTCAGAGTGAATTATGGAGGACAGTGCCAAGGCAGAGATATTGTCAAAAGCCATCCATGAGGTCCAAAAAGGGGGAAGAAACTTCCTGGAGTAGGGATTGCCTCATTTTGCTATCTTAGACCAGAGCTGCCAAGGTGTCAATGGTAGAGGGCCCAACTGAGAAGTTGCACTAGTGAGAATTGAAAAGGACAACTGTCTTAGCAATGTATGCCAACCCAGTAGCTACCATTCTTTCTAGAATCTTCAAGACTGTCACAAGTAAGACAATTAACAGGAGGACAGCAGGAGTAGAGTAGTCCGGTTTGCTGGTCTTAGGGAAGACAATCCTATTGGGCCTCTTACAGGCCCAGAGGTGGTAGCCATACTCCAGTACCAGGCTGAGGAGATGAACCAGTATGGCAGGAATGAGGTCATTAGACCTTCTCAGCACCTCATAGGCGATAGACTTGAAAATGGCCTGAGTAATTTCATCTGTGGAAACTATGGTATCATCAGGGTCTCTGTACCGGAAGAAAGCAGAGGGGATAGAGGTCTTCTTGGGGAAGCAGTGGTTGAAAAGAGTAGAGTTGAGTTGCAGATGGGTGGAAGCTCCGGGGTAATCAGGAAACCTGTCTGGTTTGGCCCTATTGGTGGCATGCTTTCTCGCCAGAGCGAGTGAGTAATGACTTGCACTTGGAAATCACTCCAATATTGCCTTTTATACTGCTTGGAATATTGCCTTTTGGGAGTTCTTGCCATCACCTGGACATACCCAGAGTGTAAACTGCAATGACTTTTCAAATGTGCGCTCCGATATATCAGGTCATGACTTGATTTCAGTTTTATAGTGCAAGACCTAAGCAGTACACCAGACACCATTTGTTATCTGGATTAGCATTATAATGAGATTCATGTCATGAAAGATGTCTTCCTGGAGTTCAAGGTGTCAAAATGAAAACTGGTAACAATTCATGACCAGTATAAGGAGCTATGAAATCCAAGGATACTGATTAATCCATCTCTCTTATAACTGAAGAAGTACAATGTGGAAGAACATGAACAATAGAAAGAGAGCAATCCATTTATGCAATTGATCCATGTGGAATTCCCTTTCAAGTTCATTACAATACATCTACTTGCGCACTTCTGTAATGATGTATACAAGTTTGATAACCTTGGATAGTGTTATACACAGTTTACTGAGATGGCAAAAAAAGGAACTAATAAATAATGTATGGCAAGAGTGAAAAAATAATAATAATGCAACAAGGCAGATCTTTCATAACTAATGCTCACCAGTACTTAATCTAAATGTGATTTTGAACTCAGGTGCCCTACCATATTGCAATGCCGATATTTCCGTGGATGCCTTTGATATTGTGGAAGAAACAAGAAATGAATCGCTACCACCCTTGTGTCACAGTGTCATCCAAGGATGTCATCATAATGTAGTCATCATGCGCAATCTTTGCAAGGTCCTGGGCATCTTTAAGGAGGCTATGTGTGTGGCAATTCTTCGCTATAGCTGGTAGAGCTGGCCCATTAAGCTCTCCCTCACCAAGAAACATGGAATACCGTTATCCCTAGCTGTCACCCAAACAATCCAGCCAGATATTACCGAGCCAGGATTCATGGCAACTGACATCTAGACATCAACCAAGCACAGTTTACTCTCCCTGGCCACTTTGGAAACCAGAACAGATACTATTATTCCATTTAAGTACAAACTAGTAGTGACGAGAGGTGTGGCATATGGAGAGGCCGTTGTTTCACTAAACCTTGGGCTCTCTTTCAACTCTGACACTCCTGGCAGCACGATAGATTCTATAGGCTGGCAAGTGTTCAAATATTAAGATTACATAACTCTGTACTGCCATCAGAGATGCATTATCTAGTAACTATATAGCTGCTGATAAAGTATGACAAGCAACTGTTTCAAATTGTGGACTATGGTACCATGGTCAGCTTGGCACATCAAGTGCCTGATGTGGAATAGAGATGGTTCATCAACAGCCAGATAGATTTATGAATATTCCAGGAGATCTATTGTCAAATCAGGGGTACCAGCTACATAGTTTAATAAATCATTGATGTTTTACTCCAAATGAGCTAGTTACAAGTTGTCAGATAAGGCTCAGG
Source organism: Tuber melanosporum (assembly GCF_000151645.1). Classification (NCBI taxonomy): domain Eukaryota; kingdom Fungi; phylum Ascomycota; class Pezizomycetes; order Pezizales; family Tuberaceae; genus Tuber; species Tuber melanosporum. The sequence goes on along the minus strand of NW_003298847.1, from coordinate 195,514 downwards.
ATGGAATTTAGATTCAAGGATGGTAAGCATACAGAAAATGGAGAAAGAGGATGACATTAATTAAAAGAATCAGAGATTGAAGAACATAGTGAGAGAGTTAGTAATATTGTAAGAACAAAGAAATGATTGGGATGCTAAGGGGAGTCAGATTGGAATTGAAGTTGTAGAGTGCCAGATGGCCAGGATGGGCAACCAATAATCAGACCTGGCATCAAATTATAGAAAAACCATTGTATCTACAGCTGACTGTCTAATACTAATAACAAGAAAGAAGTAAGATATCAGGAGGCTGGTGAGAGGAACTAAAGAGACAGGGGCCAGGTAATGAGTAAACAAGTTGTTAAGCAGGTTCAGAAAGTGTATTAATGGAGGAGGAAACAAGACAAATAATAGTAAGTAATTGTGGTACCTGATCCCGGCCAACAGAGTATGTAACTTAATCCAAGTCTCTGGACAAGGCAAGAGTCCATGGCCTGCAGGACCACTACCAGAAGAAAGTTTTTTACAGAAGAGGTTTAGGAGGTGGGCTGAAACAAGGCTTAAAGAGAGATATCAAAGAAGAAAATATCATGAGGGAGGTGACAATGAGGGATGCAGGGAGCCTAAATGTTATTGCAACTCAGTGCCAGAGGTACAGGATGTAGTGGATAAAAGGTTAGGTGATATGGGTCATGATGTGGCACCCGCGTACCTGATGCAAATTTTATTTTTGCTTTTGTTTTCAGGGCAATCTTGTCATCTACCATCTCATACTTTGACAGGGTTATTACAGCCTGGCGATATAGATGCTTACGCCTGATATGCCACAATTGAAAATTCCTTTCTGCCTTCAGTATAGTGGTCTCTGATGATGAATATAGATGGATATGGTACTAGGAGATGGGAGAATGTAATAGGTTACAAACTGTATGATATACCATGATAGGACTGGAAGGAAATAGCAGTCACATATCATTAGGGCTTTGCAATCTGTGTGCATCAGGTACGGAGAAAGTATATATAATGAGACACTACCTATTGCTATAGTTAGCATCATGGATTGAACAAGAATACCTATTTCCTTTGACATAAGAACTTTGATCCTATCGATTGCTATCACCCAGGACACAGGAGAGGCAAGAACTTTATTGGTCTCCTCTGGGCAGAAATGTGACACATCATACACAGGATACAGTTTTCCTGAGAGAGGTCGCAAGACCATACTGGGCTAAAATGGATCACACACTATCTTACTAGAGTGGGATAAATTTGAAATGTGAAAATTCAAGTCATGTGCCCATATTCGCCAAGTAATATCTGATGAAATACTACTTAATTATTCTGCTGACAGATATGCCAAACCTGGATACCATTGGAATATGATCCTGTGTGATCTTGAGAAAGTTCTACCACTTGATCAAAATTACAAATTCTAAGAGCTTTATAGTCTCAAACTTGAAAACGGTGATGGTGTTCAAAGCTTTTCCACGAAACATTACTCTCAGATTGGAAAACTTAAGCTCTCTCCTACTATCCTCGAAGATAGACATGTTAATATCTTTCTTCATGATTGACTTCTGCGATTTGAATTTGGGAGAGCAATAACTAATTCTAAAGTCAAGAGTTACAGGAGAAGTATATATGTTACGAGACCTGTTTGCAGACCTGCAGGTTGCAGAAGCTGAGTTACAGTAAGAGTATAGTGTTTCCCTGTTATTAGCAGTCTACAGATGTAATGAGGGCAAGAGAAGTCAACTAGGTACATACTCCAGTCCAGGACTCAATGAGTAGGAAACAGGTACCTCTAGTAGGAATCAGATGTTAAAATGGTAGACATGTGGAAAATCACAGTTAGTGGGTAGCTGAATATTACTTATAGAGGTTTGCAAGAAGTTAAAACAATGGAGCAGGTTTGTTACTGGCTTCAGGCAACAGGAGCATTGGATAGGCCGGATCTCATTTGCATGAGAAACACACTCTCTGGAATGAATGAGGTGGGAATCACATCTGGAATAGTGTACTTATATTACTTTACAGATAAAGAGTATTTCTTATTGTGTTGAAGCTTCAAATTAGACATTGGATTATACATGTAGAGCTCATATAATAGGGGGATATTATTTGTTCATTGCAAATATCTTTAATACTTTCAAGGATGAAGAAAAGATTATTGAAACTCTCACATAGTAAAATGTAAAGACCTTGAGAAAATGTTTGATTAGAATTAGCCTGCAAGTTCCTGTGAGCAATGTAAAACAAATTCTGAATTAGAACACTGGTTATGTACCATTCTCATGCAGTACTAACTTGGATTCTATTCACTTTTTTTCTTGTTTTTGTTCTTATATCATATAATTCATTATTAAGGTACAAAAATCTCACATACAGCATGAGCTATGGCTTAAGAAAACCTTAATTCTAAACAAACAAAAACAGGAAACCAGGAGCTACCATCCCTCCTGTTCCAGTGTCTTGGAAGAAAATCACCCTTAAGAAACTATATCATGTCTTACGAAATAAAAGTATACCAAGGAACAGCACTTAATTTCATTGGGGCAAAAGGATCCTTAGAGTTAGCCAACTCAGATTACTGATATAGGAGAGAGAGCAGCCCAAGAGCTGTATAGAGAAGGGGAAGAGAAGGCAAAGGGCCTATGAGTTGACCATATCTACTACATCATCATCCTCTACAAACTGGAGAACTACTACTAGGTGTTGGGGGTGAGTGGGGTAGGTAGGAAAGTGGGACTCCGGATGGCCATCAGTGTTGATGCATCACAGGGTAGAGTAGGTAGAGAGATGACCCAAGGGGGGGCAGGCAGCAGTGGAGCAGGAATAGTATCCTGTGGCATAAGAAAGCATGCACTACATGCATGCAGGTAGTGAGGTGCACTTGTTCTTGTGGTGTCCAAAGCTGTGGCAATTGAAGCAATGGGTATAGGAGTTAAGGTATTGTCGGCATTGAGTTCTGAATGTGGAGGAGATAGCAGCCAGTCTTGTATCAACAAAGAGAGGCGCTTTGGGACCAGTGATGGAAATGACAATAGAGGAGGCAGGTTTGTTACACCTTGCATCATCGTAGATGTGCCACCAGGGTTGCTGAGTTAGAGCAAGCCCTGAGTTGAAGACAGTTAGCTGTGTTACAATGGTTGCAAGTAACTGAGAGGTGGGTAGGCAATGCACAACTAGTTAAGGGACAAGTATGTCTAAGTGGAGAGAGGTGGTATGTGGAATGAGGTGGATGAAGGCTGAGACCATGCTATTCAAGGTCTGGGCCTTGACATTTTCTATGATGGTAATGTAGCAATTATCACCTTTGAGGGAGACTGCCTATGCCAGAATGGCTAGGAGAGCTTTGTTGATACTATAGAGGGATTTTCTCATTGTGGCAGTGAATGGAGTACTATCCCAGTTGATGATGAGTTCCCTTTTCCTCATTGTAATACTCTTCTTGGATGCCAGTGCTGTTGCAAGGGGTGATGATTTGGCTACCATGGTGGGCATAGATTTAGGAGCCATCTTCTTCCCCTTTCTGACCACAGTCACTGATGCAGGGGCACCAACTAGGATAGATGGAGGGGCAGAGGGGGGAGCTGATTAGGATGCATGAGCAGAAGTATACTCTGGCAAGGTTGGTGGGGGTACTGCCAGGTCAGGCTTGGTGGTCAATGCAGTCACAGATGCTGGTTTTAAAAAGAAAATGTCTATGTAGACTTTCAATCCATCTGTAAGGCCATTGACTTGCTCCTTGAGTGCATCAACTACTTTCCTGTAGTTGTTGTCTATGTGTTACAGCATCTTGTAACAGATGATAATACATGGTTGGAGGTCTAATTCCTAGAAGTCCATGTCTACAGCCATCTTAATGAACAGATGTTGGAAGTACTTACTGTCAGGAGGTTTTCCTTATTCATAAACATCAGAAATCACCAGGAATGATGATAAAGTGTTGCTATGCTATCACTTGTGTGTGAAGGGGCCAGGAGGCCCTGGGGATCCAAAAATGGCCATTACGTTGGACAGGATGTCAAAGGTGTCAGCGCTAATCCAGGGTGAGGTTTGTATCCTCTGTAGAGAGGGGGTAGCACCTTCACCTGCTCCTCCTGTCTTTTTACCAAGTGCCATGGCATGATGAAAAAGTCTTTGTAATTAAGTGAGGGATAAAGATGAGGAAGTGAGAAATGGTTTTCAGCCAATGAGAATGATTCTTGGCGAAAGTTAAGGTCTGGTTTGTTCCTTGACTGTGGTTGTAATGGAGATTGAGCTTTGTTTTCCTTCACCAATGGAAAGCATTTGAAATTACAGTGGAGTTTGGACAGAGAAATATCCATGTTTACAAAAAGTAATCTTAAAGGCTATGGCAGCTAAAGTGAATTGGATGTATTGATCCCTTCAAAATTCATGGTATAAGGAATATTACAACCTGTTATTTCAGATGATAGCAATCAGTAGGATCCAAGTTCTTGTGTGGATGGAAAAATGGAAAAAGATATTATTATGCAATTCATGACACTAACCATTACAATCGGTTCTGTCTCTTTATATACACTTGCTCTATACCTGATGTACATGGATAGCTAAGTCCTGACATAATATGTGACATCTTTTTCCTTCCAGTCCTATCATGGTATATCATACAGTTTTCAACCTATTACATTCTCCTATCTACAAGTACCATATTCATCAATGTCCATTACCGGGTGCCGAGGCATCAGTTGCAATGTCTTCTCACATCTAGGAAATATGAAACAGCCATGTAGACTCTGTTGCATTCTGACATGATATGGCATCTCTTCCCTGTCTACTAAATGCCTATGTTATTATCCTTATTACAATCTGCTCCTGATGCTAAAATCTTCCTCTTGTCTGTTGCCTACTGGCTGATACTGGTTACAATTACAAGTTTGCTCCAGACGGCATCTAGCATTGCCTTGGCACAATCTGTTATATATCCGGACACAAAATTACATCCAACCCTTGTCTGGTTCATATTCAAGTTATTGTCCCCGCTTTCTCGTCAAGCCAATACCCGCACTTTTACTCTGCCTCTTGTGACAGTCCTTAATGTAACTACTTTACCTGCCCTGTTTTCGAGCATGATCACAAGGTGATTTAATGTCATTTGTCTTTTATCTCATGTTGTTACATTCAGTGCCAGCCCCATACATTCACCAGTGTACTACTTGGTTTCTCACATTTCCTGACATATTTCATGGTGGGTAATTTTATAACTTGTTACTTTTATTCAATTTATGCTATTACATCTAGTTTCTCGGTCTCTCCAGACCCAGACCTGAATGCTTATTTCCCAAGTTTAGAACATCACTTGTATTGATTTCCCATGCACAATTGTTATTCCTTGTATCCCACACTGGCTTAAGCAATAGGTCCAGTATATAATATAGTAACTATATTATGATCCTCATAAGTAAGCACATGCTACTCCCGATATTGTAATTGCCAGATTACTCATTAAATCTCATGAAACGTTCTCAAATCAATTGAGCTATTGAGAAGCCAGTGCCTACCTGTTATCTTGATCAGGTGAGACAGGTCCATGAATGTTGCAATGTCAACTATTCTGAACTCTCATGCCTCTTCCCTCTGTTGTATTGAAAGAAAGCCATGTACATCTGATATGTATCCTGAGCAGGCAATGGTTAATATCTGGACACTGACTAGGCACTCTACAGTACATCTGCATGTTTAGTCCCTGATTTTGAAGAGTGCCACAAATGTTGCTAAGAACCCATTATCAATTTCTTCCATACCTACTGGTACTGAAACCAATCATTGCGACTTGCCTGATTCTGGAAGAGAAAATCACCAATACATTATGCATGGTGTAAGTCCTGAACCTCAGAATCCTAGAATGCAGGAACCAGAATTTCAAGTTGGGATAGAAGCATGATGAGGAGCATTAAATGTATCACTAGATCTTAAAGAAAGTGGTGCTCAGTTGGCAGATTTTTCTAGTAATAAACAGTCAATTCACAAGACCAAATAGTGAAGAGACCTCCAAGACTTTGCAAATATCCATGACTTCTGATACAGGGTCTCGGTATTCTTTCTGTATCATCCAATAGAGCCACTGTCCTGATCTCGAACTCAGATTAGTTTTACCTAAATGGTGACAAATGCAAGCTGGGTGGTCAACTCCACAATGTTATCAGCAAACTAGGTTCAGCAGTCTAGTTGGAATCATGTGCTGTTGACCAGAACCATGTCGTATTCATCAAATAATATTATTTTTACTTGAACATCATTATTCGTCCTTGATTGGATCTTTGTAGTGGAGCTGGAGAAACTCTGTTGAATACAGTTACACATTGCCATAGTGGTGCAAATAGTCATGAAACTGACCCAGTAGATGCATCCTAGTGAACTTAAAGTAGACTTCGGTAAGGATTAAGCCTATATATGAGAGGTTCACTTCTCTGCAATCATCTACAAGGACCTCGTCCCTCTAGGCGAGGGTAACTAGCAGGTTCATTGGTGCTCTCATTTGTTGCAACACCCTTCCTTGCTCATTAACTCTGTCATATATGGATTTTGATTTTTGCAACTCCAAGAAGATATCTTTCACACTGTGCAACGCATTTAGATATAGCTCTATACAAGCTAAAGTCTCAGGTCTGTGGCTACTATATTCTACCATCATCATGATATCGACGAGTAACCTGACACCTCCAGAAGAACATTTGGACTGTAACACTTGTGTACTGTCTGGCTACTGCAGTGCCATAGTATGAACTCTTAAAAGCCTACATTCTAAATTACTCATCTCCTTTCCTAGCTACTGTGTTCCTTCACAGTAGGCCTTTTTTGCTATAAAGAATCCCCTGAATAGAAGTAAAGACCTTCTATTGTTATCAAAACCATGCCTAATTGCATGTTTATTGAGAAATTGTTGGATCCGGTACAACAAATACCTGAATAATCTTAGATAGACTATGTTGAGTATATATGACTTGTAAATATCAGGGGCAGAAACACAATTAAGTCTGTGGAAAACAATTTACTGGATAGTGGTACTAGAGGTTTCTAATGGGACCTAGACATCACATGACTTGAAGTTTGGTGACAGAGGTACTTTTTCTTGCTTGAAAAAACTTGTATAATCCTGGATCAGATGCATTATGCTGGTGTCTGTTCCAAATTCCCCAGGTAGCACCTGACATTTGGGATAAGGGTTTGATGTTATCTGATACTGTGCCACATTTTTCATATCATCAGCAATAAAGGCAGGCAAGATCAGAATCCACCAGTGAATATTCCTGTAAGTACAGTCAAGAGGGATAATGACAAGAGTTGTCTCTTGTAAGAGCTCCAAGATATGTTCAAATACACCATCTAGCGTGTTATTATTCATTTGTTTCTGCATCTTATCAGTTATGGAGGACTTTGAGAGTTTAGTCACAACAGGTAACAATATAAGAAGAACCCCAATTGATCCAGGTAGGTAATGCCTAGTCCCCTGAAGATTTCCTCATGTGATATAAACAGGTCTGACTTAATTGTCACCCGAGAAGATACAGATACATCAGATCAGACATCCAAATAATTGGAATAATGGTTTCGCTAGTGGGAAGTATCTCCTCTACTAATAAGTGGCTAGCCCTTTTCTAAATTGTTAGAACAATATACTTGAACATCCCACCACAGGCCTGCTGTATGCATCTCTAAATATGCTAGCTGTCGCTTGGTCTCATAGTTATGCCATAGCATGTAGTCAAGGTCATTATTGTAGGTCATCTGGAGAAAGATATATCTGACAGAAACTAGTATCTTACGATAGCAGCAGGGTAAAAATCTGATAACATCTTCAACCTGTCTCCAAACTTGTAGATATTGACTGTGAAGATTCAATGATCAGAGGTGGTTCTCCGGGGTGTGCAAGGAGCTATAACTGATAGATTAGAATAACTGAGGCCACTTGAGCGGTATTCAGGTATGCACGACTGGTGAATTTACCCTGAATGAACCACAAGGCAAGTTTGAAAGTGTGTGTACTAGTACATAGTACCCTTGGTTTCTTGTACAGGTTTCTGAGTTCTTTATCAAATCTGTTGACTTTACAAATTACTGCACCAGCACTAGCATAATCTATTAGTTTTCTCCCTAGTGAGGCCATCAGTTTATTGGTTTCTTTAGTGTCATACACATGCACAAGGTTGTCAGAAATACCTTGCATACAGATTCATTGGGGTACGGATCAAATTCATAGCATTAATCTGGTGACCATTTGCTATGTAGAGTTGCAATGAGCTGGCTCCTCTGTTGGTAATACAATTCATGGATGATGAGCACTGAACTGTAAACACGAAGACAAAGTCTAGTTTTACATGCACAATTCTTAGGAATTTCTCATCTGTGCTTACCTAGGTGTATTTTTAGTGACAGAATGCACTATTTATGGGTGAAGTAGGAGTTACTTCATTCAATCTTGCAGGCCCTTATATGTAGAGTGGAAGCTACGTACACAATACTATTTGAATACATGTAAACTGATTGTGCGTTGGCAGTGCTTACCTAGAGAGGATGGTAACAAATGGTAGAACAGATTTAGAGTCAAATGTACTGATATCAGGATAAATAAAGAGCTAAATCAAGAGGGTTAATTGTATCTCACTCACAGAATGCTGCAATGCCAAGCACAATTAAAGAAGCATCTGAATATAACAAGCAAGGTTAGGACCCAAGCAGATGTCATCAGATGCAGCCTGATATAACTAGAAACAGCTGGATATGGTAATGGATATTAGAATAGTACCCTTTAGATAGGGGATTCACATGACACAGCTAATACAAAGCATAACCTAGGCCAAGGATCCTACAAAAAGGGCTTTAATATTGTACTTTAAGCTTTATCTTGATAGATACCATGACTAGGATAGAAAAATTGAGTAAGAATAGGGAAGCACTACAAAATCTATGAAAAATTAAAGACTGTATCCCCACTGGTACTAATGGCGAATAAACTATGTTTACACCATTGGAAAGAGGGCATTCTGTAGTTCTAAAATGAAAAGCAACATCATATATATCGAGAGATTAAAGGACAAAATTTCATGTCATAAACATAAAATGTACAGAAGCTGATAAGAAAACACCAGCGATATGTCTCCATTACAACCAATGTTAACAAAAAAATGATGCTTTAATTTTCATCAAGACTAACTCTCATAAGCTCAAAATATTTTCTCACAGGCATGCCTTTGTCCATCACTTGGGGACACAAATGTTTTTCAACCCATCATGGTGCCTGGTAAGAAGAAAAGAATAGGAACAGGCAGCTGTACCACCGGCCCTCCTAACAGGATACAAACCATGACACAACTAGGCCTATGTCCTTTGGTAGCCAGTCCACCCTAATGTCCATTTTTCCATCCCATCACCTAGCTGCCCCTCCATCCCAAACTAAAAGTGCAGCTACACCAGATCATCCCTCCCAGTGATTCTAGATGTCTATAAGCAAGGAACAGAATTTAACACCAACTAATTCTGACAGCTTTCATTAGGACAGTGGTAGACTTGGATTCTCCAGAACAAGACCCCAACCATACATCATTATCTTTTACAAGATGCTGCTACACATATAAGACGATGATAGGAAAGTAGTTGATGCACTGTAGGAGCAATTCAATATCCTCACAGATTGATTGAATGTTTACAAAGACATTGTCTTTTCAATATCAGGCATCAGTGACTGCTCTGACCACCAAGCCATCTTGGGCAGCCCCCCGACCTACCCAGCTACAGTCTGCATCTGCCTCCCCATCCCTACCAGCTCTCTCCTCTGCCTCGCTACCTGTTCCAGTAGGTGCCCAAAGCAGATGAAGCAGGCTCCTAATCCTAAGCCCACAATGGTGGCCACATCATTACCACCTGCTTCAGCCCAGGCACTCAAGAACAGTATCACCATCAGGAAAAGGAAACCTATCATCAAGCAGGATGGTACTCCTCTCACTATTACTATATTGGAACTTTGCAATAGCATCAACTAAGCTCTCTCAGCTGCCTTGATCCAATCAATCTCCCTCATAGGCAACATTGTCCACATTACTACCAGGGAAAATATCAAGGCCACAATCCTGAACAGCAATGTCTCTGCCTCCATCTATCTCTTCCCAGGTACCACAGCTGTCCACTTAGACGCCCCTGTCACTACTCTAGTTATGCATGACCTACCTACCTCATTGGCATGTGCATTCATTACAACAGAATTTACCAGTTTTAACTTGGGATATGCTTTCTCTCACCAACCCATGTGTTTCTCCTCTAATGATGTAAGACCGAACAAATCTGCCTCTTCCGCTCTCATCTCCATCATCCATCACCAGGCACCCCTCTTCATTGACAAGAGCCTGTTGGCATTCTCCTCCACCTTCAGATCTCAAGGCTGGCTACCATACAACTCTTTCACCAATTGTTCCAACTGCCATGGCTTTTGATACTATAACAACAAGTCTATATCACCAGCTGCTTACAGGGGGTTTACACATCCTGAAGCTAGAGGGGGACCGTGCCGGCCCAACTACTTCCAGCTGCCTTGGTGGTGGGCCCTGTACCCATACTACCTTGGATTTGCATCAGCTGCAATGGCACTCATGAGTTACAATTTCTAGCATTCTCTACCCCCCCCACCCAGCACCCTGAAGTTGATTTAGAGTCTGTGGAGGATTCTAATGAGGTGGATATGGTTATCATATAGGCACTGTGCCTTCCCCTCATCCCCTCTAGACATTCTACAGGTTGGTTCATCACTGATTACACTAATGAGAACTGGCTCACATTGGCAATTGTTTCATTTCTTTCCGTCTCCGAGTAATGGAGTACTGCTGCTCAGTATACCTTTATAGGTGTGAGTTATAACAAGGCTTCTCACCTGTGATTTTTACTCAGCGTACTGGAAGAGGAGGAAAAGGAGCCGATGATAGTTTATGCTTGTTTGTTTCAAACCAAGGTTTCGCTTATGCCATTGCTCACTCTGTATGCGAGTTCTTGCATCTTAACAAAGAATACATAATTTGAAAAAACAAGATGAACATCAAAATTGAAAGAAAACATCAAACAGATGACTGCCTGTAACTTCACCGATACCAATGGTGGGAACATGTGCATTAAGCTGTTACAAACCTGGCCTTCAGTGCGTCTTAGACACAAAATGTCAGCCTATGTGCTGGGGTCCTGACAATGAAACCTGGCATCAAACCCAGTGTTTAGTCAAAAGCTTATCAGAATCCACCAGTTGCATAACACCCTGTATGTCCACCAATATCAATGCTAGGTATACATTCTTTATACAGATGGATGGCTGGTGTCGAGCAGGTCTAGGATGCCTCCTGTCAGTCCATGCATATGGGCATTGACGACAGAATCTGGTTGCAATATTAGTACTTTTACAAAGTACAAAACAATCTATTACTCTCAGGATAGTAGTGCCAGGAATATATATCTTATATCCTCACAAAGCTGGCGTCATGTAGATCCTTGAAGTCAAATGTCAGCTTGTACCTCCTAGTATTCAAGATTGAATCTCGTGTCAAAGTCCGTTACTTGCATAGAAACCCAGCTGAAACTCCTGGTGATCTCCCAGTAGGCAGATATTCGTTGATCGTATAGCAAGCTGAAATTAATTAGAATGTTGTCCTACATTATTAACTTATATGGTACAGTGACTGATATGTAATAGTAGTTAACAGGCCTGTCATTAATATTCTGATCATGATGTTGTGTATTTGTCCAGCTGTTAAACGTGTTGCAGTCTTATAAAAGCTTAACAAAATACCCCGCTTACTACTCATCCCAACATCCAAAACAATCAAAGACTTTTAGATTCTACTGGTTGGCCATTTTCGCTCCCTGATTCATCAAGAGACTAAAATAGAACTTGGTACTAGAGATCTCCTATGTCTGTAGCCATTTTTCAATTTTGTCCTCTGGCTAGTATCAAATGAATATACCCATGGCTGCTCTGTGGTATAGTGTAATGATTAGGACTCACCATCCTCTTGTGGCAGGACATCAGGAAGTATCAAGGTTGATCAGGAAAGATTGGATGGTCAAAATTGGCATATCTTGGCTTAGGATAAACTCAGAATAGGTTAAATACAAGTGGACGCCCAGGATGTCTAGCACGCAACTGAACAGGCTGGAAGCTGTGGCTGTACTGCAGCTGGGCAACTGGACATCTGGGTCAGGTTGTAATGTTGATGAATCTTGTGCCTAGTTTTTTTCTGCCACTGGATGTTACATAGCCTGGCATGTAATTTGCTTGATAAACAAGCTCAACAAATATCTCATTTCACAGATAATCAGTTTATGAATTTGCATTAGCTATTGATGAAAATTCTTTAGTTGTTTGAATAGCAAAAAGAACCTGAAACATATTCCAATGTTCCACATCACCCTCAATTTGGATAAATAATACAAGTCAACCACGATTACAGGAGCCTATTCCATGTGGAAGTCTCCCCAGTATTAATAGTTAGCTAGCATTGTTGTACAAGGTTCGGACACCATACCTGGGTGTCTGATCATGTGTCTGCCTAAGCCTTTCTGAGTATAGCCCTTGTTTCTCACTGTTGTATTTACAGTATAGTACGTAAACAATGTTACCTCTACAGGAGATCCAGTATAGGATATACCTGGCATAATCAAGTACATTGCCATCAAAACAACGTAAAGATCAGTTCTCATGATTAACCATTACTTCAACCCATCATCGGTATACATTTTTTTTTTTGGATGATAAGAGGTTGTTATTGAGGGTTTGCAGGGAGCTATGATTGCCTGATGTAACATTTCCACAGATAGTTAAGAAGTGTTCATTAATGATATTAATTGGTCGGATTGAAGATCTTCTAAAGAAGGAAAACATAGGTCTTGGATTTTTCACCACAATGTGTGACACCAACCATGGTGCTGGGTGATCTCTCTTCATATACAATTTCTCTCTGCCTAGTACACTCTCGTATCTAAACCCTACTGTCACTTATGACTACTTTTTCCTGAAAAACCCATCATTTTGTATCATACTACGCTTGACCTATAATATCAAACTATATCCTAGCACTATATCTAACCCTCTCTATCAGGCCCCCTGATATGGTACTACTATTAGTCCTAATATTTTAACAAACTTTTGATGCTTGGTTAGATTAAGTCTCTTTGTTAAACCATTGACTACCATGTCTTGAGTTCTTCAGTACTGTACTACTAGTACTACGAGTTGGGTGTCTCGTTCTTTCCTAAGGAGAGAAAAGTTCGCG
>NW_003298847.1:176625-181628 GCF_000151645.1 Tuber melanosporum | reverse complement strand
CTGCTTTCAGATCAAGCATCCTGTCGCATAACTCATTATCTTTTGTCATTGCTCTAAGGACCAAGCGGTGTCTCATTAGTGTCATAACTGAGTTACATTGTCACATCTCAAATATTTCTAAACCCATACTCAAATATGCCTCTTGACTTAACCAAAGTATTTTCTTCTTACTAGTGTAGTTCAATTTCAAGCTGAGGAAAAACTCAACATCACCTAATTTCTTTATTTGAAACTTGCCACTCATTGCCTCCTCCATCTGCTTCACTTACTGTTTGCTACCAATGAGGAGTATGTCATCCACCTATACAAGCATTATCTTACTTCCTGTTTCCATATAGAGTCCCACCTCTATCTTGGATGGTCTAAATCTCATGGCACCAGCAAGGGGACATGACGATCCAAGGTCTTGTACTAATTGAGACTGGGTTACTTCAATCAATACAGGCTGCACTCAAGTTCGACAATAGTGGCTGGGTTTCTACAACCTCCAGGTGTAGTATCAATAATATCACTAGTAGGCCAGTATATAACTCGAGTGGTATTGTTCATATCTGTTGTTAACTCTTATTGTAGTTGTAGGAAGATATCTTCCTCTATTGGACTTTCTAGCAATGCAGTTACAATAGTAATTTGTTTGATCTTTAGGTCCTGGGATTCTGCGATGGAGAGGACTTTTCAGTTGGTATCCTGATTAACAATTGGTGCATATGATTCATGATAGTCCATCCCTAGTCTCTGTCAGAAACCATGGGTGACCAGGTGTGCCTTCAACCATAATGTTTCTCCATGCATTTCCATCATTTCTTGTAGTACCATGCAGCAAGACCTGGCTCTCTTTTTCAAAAAACCTCTATCTACATGCCAGGTTCAATGTGGCTCTGTTGATGACAATTCAGCTTCTATTGCTGACCACCAAAGGCAGGCCTGTAGACTACTTACTGCAGCATTAATGAAGTATGGGCCAGAAATAACCATATGCATTAACTCAACATCCTGCAAATCGTCATGTGCTACTTCCAACTCCACTGTTGTTTGAACAAGGCATACGTTAGAAAATGCTTGTTGCAGATATCATCTGCTCTGCTGTGTTGGTGCAGTCCATCATCATCCATATAAGTTATGCATTTTGACTTGCCAGAGTACCCTTAGTCATAGAGTTGGACAACATCTGGGATGTTCAGTCTTTGCTACTTGTTTTCTTCAGGCTCTTTAAGCATCAAGGACTTTGTTCTCAAACAACTGATTCTTACTATTATCGGTACTTTCATTACCTTCTGGCTACAATGCTTCATTCTGGGATACCAAATGTACCAACTAGTTAGTACCACTAGGGTGATATGGAGTATGTTGAGAGAATAGACATCTCTTGTAGTAATAATAATTTGATTACTAGGATCCCAGAATCGATATTTCTTGGACGTTACTGTATACCCTGTAAATATCATATATTTTGTCCTATCATCCCACTTTCTGTCACTCCTGTGTACCTCATTAGCATGTGCTAAGACAATGCAGTCCCAGATATGTCAATAATCAACTAATTAGTTCTGACCAAACCATGATATATATGGAGTTGGGTCATGTTTATTCATGTCATGAGTTGATGATATCTTCTTTAAATAGACAGCTGTTTGCAATGCTTTTGCCCAATACTGCTTGGAGTATTTGCATGATGTAGTAGAGTATTGGCATACAAAAGAAGGAGTCTATTGGTATTCTCCACAATGCCATCATCCTGTGGAGTATATGAGACAGTACTTTGTACCACAATGCGAGCACATTCTCAGATACATATAAGTTACCTTGAGTTGTACTCGCCACTGTCCTAGGTATGGATTGTCTTCACCACATGTCCTTGCTCATTGTTTTGACTATCTTGCCCCTCATCTGCCACCTTGTGTGATATAAAACACTCATACACTTCAGACTTCTTCTTGAGAAAACATATCCTGGTAAATTTGGTATATTTATCTATAGACAAGATGAAATACAGGGAGCCACCACCTGACAGTGTTTGTGTTGGACTATATATGCCAGAATAGATAAGCTCTGGTAGTGCGGATGTCCAGCTGATATTTGGTGTAAATAAAATTCTTGACATTTTTCTAATTAGCAAAGTTGGAGGGCTTCTATTGCTCCTTGTGCTTTGATGGTAGTCATATTCTTTACCATTCTATGTGTTAACATTTTGTCAACAGCGCGAGTATCAATGTGTCCAAATATTATATACCAGAGCTCCATATTACTAACTGCAGTTCTGTTATAATTTGGTATAATAGTTGATAGTACTATCTCACTGGAGTTTGTCAGTTGTACTAGCTGATATGAGCTTTTAATTTTAAGAGCTATGGCAGGTGCAATACCAGTCCTGGCTCTTTTGGTACTTTCTGATCTAAATTCAATCCAATATCTAATAGTAGTATGTTGGTGAATGGAGAGTGGGGTTCTACAATGTGAAATGGATGCATGTCAGGTTTCAAGGTGTTTGATACATTGTTGCTTACCATCAAGTCCAACTACAGCGAAATGTATGGTATTCTTACCCAATTCTGACAGATTTTCTCATGTTGCCATTTCAATGAGCTTCTCTCCTGGTTTAAAGTAAGCATAGGTGGTAGCAAGATATGCCTTCTAATTAGCTCGTCATGTGTGGGCACAGGCTGAATCCCGAGTCCAGTTCCTTCTATCTTTATAATCAGACATTGAACTTCTTTACATAACAGGTCACTTTTCATCCCAGACATACACTTCCCACAGCATATGTTCCAAATATCATACTTCTTTGTGTCACCATGACTAGCTAAAAGTTACTATTTGTTGGTCACCTTTGTAATCCTCGCTATCTGTTCCTCCTCTTTCAGCTTCGACCCTCCCTACCAGTACCTACCAGCTCTAGGGCTTCACTTGCCACAGGTTCGATATTCCGGTATGTGATTGTGTGTGGCAGCAACGATTCCTGGGAAATGGGATCCAGCTGGATGGTACATTGTACTCATCTAGATTGTTGTAGTGGTTTTTGTACATAGTGCAGAAACCGAATTGAAACCTTGCTGTGGGTCAAACTCTGATTCAGGAATGTGAAGGCATGTCATCTAATCTTTGGCTATATGGTTTTCAGACGTGATAGTTGATTACTGAATCTGCTTGGTTGTCCTCAAACAATCTGTCGGAGGAAAACCATTGCAGAGGCAAAATGAATGTTACTTGTCATCAATGGTTGGACACAAGAGGTTGAGGTGGCCAGTAAGTGTCTGCAACTGGGTACAGAAATTTTGTACACATTCAGAGTCTTCCAGCTTAAGTGTATAGAGCTCCAGGTAGAGATAGTTCCCATCAAGTTGTAAAACCTTGATAAGATTATGCTCAATCGCAGTCCAAAGACTTGCAGGATTATCATAAGGATCTGATGAACTGTCATAGATTATTTCATCAGAAATAGTTTTACATTCAGATGGGTTAACTTCAAGCTTTCACCGGATTATTTTGCTTGTTTTTCAGGCTCTTTTCCCTAATTCTACCACTTGGAGGCACTACCAGCATTGACAGGGCTCTGTTCCCTTTTTACATTGTGATGACAGGGCTCGGTAGGCTTCTTAACGAAAAAGACCATAGCAGATTTCAGTTTATTCATCACTAGGTGGTCCTGTTTCTGATCTTGCTGCTTATTACTGCCTGCTTCTTGGACGGTAGTATGAGTGCTGGGATCACAAAGCTATGAACCACTTTCAGTAAGGTAGCTCCAGTTCGAAAAGGGAATCTCTGGTCTCTAACACTGCCACACTGTCCCCTAACGAGGCCGGCAAATCATTATACTCATTGATCTTTGTTTTGTCCTGTATCTATAATACCAGAAAATTGAAGATGTCAGAACAACAACTTATAAGTTGCTGTTGTATGTCAGGCTGGATCCTGTTCTCAGGATATATAGGAAAGTGCCTTTCCGCTACGTCAGAGAAGATGAACACAATAGATCTGTCAACATCCCAGAAAGTTAATAGGGTTGAAAGATGGTACATCTTTGGAGTAGGCCTCCAGTAATGGGTCATTTTTGCACAAAAGATATGGTATTGAATGTTAGAGAATCTTTATATAAAGTGGACACATTTTCATCCAACCTATAATATTTATGAAAGTCTAAAATTTGGTGGAACACTACCAAAGAAGTCTGCTGCCTTTGCAGAATGTTACAGCTAGGTATAAGGGTGCATAGTGGTTGTGGAACTTATCTCCAACACTAAACAGAAACCGAAACATGTTTTGTAAAATATCCACAAATGCATGATTGAGGGGTTATCTGCCAATCTGGTAGATTAGCTTACTGTAAATTAGTAGGAGGTTATCTGGAGGATATCGGTCAGTTGGATCAGGATTTATGGTGGTTTGAAGTTGGCCACCTAAGCCAGTTACATCAAGGAGTATTCTGGCAGACATGACCAGTAGAAGACACTTATCATTTTTGTGATAAGGTAGACAATTGGAGCCAACTCTGCTTACCTGGAGAACTAGGCCATAAGTCTAATAATCTTGAAGATCAGATAATTACTATTGGGAATGGTATAGTTCCCACTTAGCAGTACCATAATTACCAAAGAGATTGTAGAGGTTTACAGGGTCTTTAGGTGTTCACCACTTTGGAGGATACCCGATGTTGCGAGTAATAATCAGAGAGGTACATAGTTTGTACAGTAGATAGATGGAGTCTACACACACAAAGATGTAAACTATAAATATTGAAGTGCCTCCGAATCTTTTAGATATTATCAAACAATGGAGACGAGACCATGACAATAGAATCTTGTTCTTGCAAGTCTACTTTATGAACTTTGCTGTTCTCGTAGCAGTCATAAACAAAATGAGTATATCTCAAGCCTTTCTAGACAATCTCTGCCAACAGAAATGAATCTTGATTGGCATAGACAACTCTGAGTCTATTACAGATTGTCTCTGCCTAACGGTATATTGTTAGATCTCCCTGTTACCAAGGTTCTCTATCTATCTCCCTA
>NW_003298847.1:173715-176563 GCF_000151645.1 Tuber melanosporum | reverse complement strand
CCATGTCTCCTACCACAATATTCTACAAAAACTGAAATATCCAAAAAACACAGACTTGATAGCCCTATTACGAGAAACAGAAGAAGCTTACCAATGAGCAAAGGAGACGGCAAAACCACTTAAGCAATTAACCTCAAGGGAACCAATGGACACCTCGGGTGATGCTCATTCCACAACTTCCTATCATTCTTCATCTCTCCCTTCCACTCTGGAAAACCATTTTGGTGGACCAGCAAGCAAAGCTCCCACTATCCAGCCGTCCTCTATAGCCCCCTCTCTCATTTCAAGATTCTCAACAGCAGGTGTGAATACCCATCCAGCAGACCTCACAAGACTGGATGCTAGGGTCAGAATAGTCATAGGTCAAATATAGCAGACATTGCAACCAGCAATGATACTTCACCTATTGCCTTTAACACCTTTTCAACAGACTCGTAAGCCAACACATGAATGGTGATAGAAGTCCAGCAACAATTACTGGAACGACAAGATATGCATGACCATGACATGGCCATTGTGTTGCGTCAATGTACTGAGGTGGAAGCAAATATGAGAGAAATCCAAGAAAAGATCACCCCAGGAAATAGCCGCTAAGTTGGTAGCATATCTTGCTTGGTGGGACCATCAAGAGGCAGTAACTGCTCAGCTACTGCTAGAAGATATTGAACAAGACTTTATCCTACAACATATATTTCTGGAGTTCAGAGAACAACAGACCCAACAAGATCAAGAATTGTGAACCTTGATATCAAACCTGGCTGCTCGATAGCAACAGGAGGCAATAAGCTACCACAACCTTACCTGTTACATTCAAAGAAATCAAACCCGGGATCAAATACCTTGGCCCTAGTACTTGACAAAATTAGTGCAATATACAGCACACTCCTTAGTGGCTGTCACTCAATGTTGGAGTCAGTCTTAGAAGATTGAAAAGAGGCGGCTGCAGGAGATGAACCTCAGGAGACCCTTCCAGAATATAAGAGAAGCCAAAGGGAAGGAGACCTACCAACTGCAAGAATAGTGGGTGGCGCCTGTGAGGATTAACGTGATGATGGATATGATGAAGGAAATTGTGGAAAATGAGAATGCAGACCTTCTAGATTTACACAGTGGTTAACTCCTAAACAATGTGCAGCAGCCAATGTATTTGCAGAAGCACTGGCCCAAAAAATTAAGTGACCAGCAGACCTGCCAGCATATTTCAAAGTAAACACAAGTGCATGTGTCCATCTATACTGTAGGTAAAACAAAACAGAATCAGGTCAGCCTAATAGCAATACGTTATCAACACTTAATGAATGGCCTCCGAGTAGAAAAACAAGACCCAGAACTCTGCTCATGGACTGGTTTTGAATACGAATTCACCGGTTAGTGTGGCCCTCTTTAGGTAGGATGTAAAGCCATATGAGACCTGAAATGAGTCGAGTATAAAGATGATATTCAGACCTTGAGGGGGAAAATGAATAACCTGAACCTCTATGCTGGACTAACAGGACAAGCCAGGCATATTGCAGTAGACAGGAAGTGGTCAGCCAAAATTAGATGTTGACATTCAATGAATAAATATGATATCAACGTGTAATGCAGACTGGCAGTCCAGGAAGCAGGAAGGGATAAGTTGGAACAACAGGAGCAGGACAACATAGTGCAGGATAAACCAAAACCCACAAAGTCATTCCCAGACAAAAACCTGGAGAAAAAAGTCACTGAAAGGTAAAAAGAGAGAACCTGTTTATCAAGGGAGGTGGTCCCTCTGAGAAACAAAAACAGAAACTGCAGCCTGAGACCAAGGCAATGATATCAACTGGAATAATGACATAGAAACAAACTAACTTTTAAAAGGCCAATAACGGAATTTCCCAGTCAATAATTGATAAATGAAAGTTGGGAGGCAAATGTACTTGTGGAAAGAGAAAACAGGAGTACCAAACCAGCTGGGGACAAATTTAGGTATCTTGGACAAGAGTAGAAGACCATCCACTGAAGACACCAATGCCCAGAACAATGGTGGTAGTTCACCTTCCCAGAAAGATTTCTATGGCACATGTTCCGAGCAGCCATAAGCATTGAAAGCTCAATGAAGAGGAGGAAATGACTTAGGTTGTTTCTTTGGCACAGACAATGACAGTTTTCAGGAATCATAGAAAATACATAGACTTAAGGAATCAAAATCAACTCTGAAAGGAGACATGGAAGCCAAGAAATTAAGCTTGCAGTGATGTCCTGAGTGAGAGTACAGACATCTTTCTTACTGCAAAGTCAAGGGGATCATTCAAGAGCAATATATGCATTAGTGGTGTCTCTATACTCTCCTAGGGTGTGTTGCAAGGTTGATCTAATGATCTGATGCATGTTCATTCAAGTAGTCAGGCATATGAACTGGAACCTGAATGGTCTCTGATAAGAACCAAAACCCCATCAGGAATCAGACAGCACACATGGTTCTGAATAGGGAGTGACATTAGGCCTAAGGTAAAGGATCTAGAGTGATATGCAAAGCACATAGTGGATCTATATGAGGAATAGGTATAAGAGCTCTAGAGCATACCTCCAGTTACTCTTTCTTAAGTGTCATGCGAGTACTGAAGAGAATGTAATAAAGTAAGGAAGCTGTCTCTGGTTAGGCGAGGGTCTATAATAAATCAGAGAGGCTTATGAAAGAGACAGCCGACCAGACCTGCGCACCTAGATTTTGTTTCCTTGATATCTGGACAATGGCAGAGAAGCATTAGATTGCTTCCATATGAGTAAATGTGGAAGGTATGAGAACCCGACGGTAGGTGGTAAATGGCACTAGTAGTTGGCTTGTACAATCTAAAGTTCGTGCAGGTCTAGCGGAGTGGAGAGC
>NW_003298847.1:171280-172519 GCF_000151645.1 Tuber melanosporum | reverse complement strand
GGGAGTTCGAAGCAGTCTTCTCCTATTGCTCTCAATTTACACTCGAATGTGGATGGCAGACTACGACTCGTAGTAGACTACTGTAATCTAAAACGAATACCTATCTTGTACATGTACCCGCTACCATTAACCTTGCAGTTGAGTGATCGCCAAGCAGGAGTAACCATCTTGTCAGAAATTAAGTTATAAGACGATTACAACCTCAGAATAATGAAAGTTGGGGATGAGTGTAAAATGGCTTCCTGATGCTAATATGGACATTATGAATACCAGGTTATGTGTTTCAGACTAGAAAACATGTTAGCAATGTTTCATGACATGATGAATGAAGTCCTTCAGGAATTTCGAGACCAAGAAGCAGTGTGCTATCTGGAAGATATTCTCATTTATGCTAAAAGTCAGAAACAACATATCAAGCTAGTAACACAAGTGTTACCAAGGTTAGCAGACTTTCAGCTCACAAGTGTGATAAAAGAAATTATTATTCCAGGTCCAGGATGTGTAGTTTTTAGGCTACATGATTGCGGCTGATGAGATATCTATAAGTACCCAAAAAATGGATTCAGTGCTAAACTGGAAGTCACATATGTTAGTGAAGTTCCGTTATTCCACGGATTTCTGAACTACTATCGAGGTTTTATAGAAAACTTCTCAACGATTTGAGCTACAATTACCAAATCATTAAATAGCGATCCAAAGTTTTTCTAGTAGGGCAGGAACGGGAATCAACATTTCAGGAGCTTAAGAGAAGATTTACTGGGGCCTCAATCTTACACCATTCCTTCCTAGAAAGAGAAACAGTGGTGGAAATAGATGCTAGAGATTTTGCTTTAGGTTAGATCCTTGCCGAAGTTGTGAAATGAAGACAACATCTTGTAGCTTTGCATTTCCGCAAACTAAATTCTGCAAAGTAAAATTACAAGACACGGGATAAGAAACAATTAGTAATATTGGAAGAATTCAATAAATAGAGTTAATATCTAGTTGGAACCAAACAACTAATAACTATATACACTGATCACTAATACCTCAAATATTTCCTTACATCAAAGGTCTGGAGTGGGTGCTAAATTTACCGGGTTCAAAGGTTAGTGGATCAGATCTTTAAGATTATATACTGACCAGGTACAAGAGGAGGCAAACCAGATACACTTAGTGGACAGCTGGAGTAGTGTTCTGTGGAGGGAGCAAGCGGGTAACTAGCTGATCATATACGGGAGGCATTCCCCATCATCTATT
>NW_003298847.1:166495-170408 GCF_000151645.1 Tuber melanosporum | reverse complement strand
CATGCACGTTCTTAAGAAGCAGAGAGTCATATCAAATCCAGCAATAGAATCACACTGCAAGTGATAGAGAATATCAAGGCCCTGTTAGGCATTCAAGATAAACAGTGTTTTTCTCACTTTTTTTTTCTTCCATTTTTCAGCTCTTGTTTTTCTAAAAAAGAGAGGCCATTTCAGCATACCTATAAAACTAGCATTTTTTTTAAATAAAATTGGTTTTTTTTCTTGATATTGTTTTGTAAAATATGCAAGGGATTAGGGTATAATAGTAATCAGAAAATAAAATTAATGAAATAACTAATACAATCTTTATGAGAGTGATAATAATTCAAGTGAATGTTTCAATAAGGTCAAAATATTCTGATTAATTGAGGAGCAATTTACAAAGAAAGATCAACATTGATGTACAATAAATTCTACCAATAATTTGATACAAACAAACTACGACAAATGTTAGCATTTCAAACTTGATGTAGGATTATTACTCCAGAAGACAATGGCCGCAATCAGAATTAGGCCAAGTCACAAGTGTGTGTATAGTAGGGACATTTTATAAAAGTAGTCATTTTGACTACATTGGGAACTGAACTTTAGGTTTGAATAATTTATACATATTATTTATGATGTGGTTTGCTTACATATATCGGCTGCAAAAAAACAGAGAAACTATTGCCAAACACTATTTTTTCTGAAACACTCCAATTTTTTAAAATGGCATTAAAACTGTGTTCAGGAAAAACTGAATTTCTTTTTATAACTGAGTGCTGAACAGGGCCTAATAGAGCAACTATGATTGAAATACACTGTCCAACGGATCCTGAAAGATACACCTTAGGATTTGGTAGTGCAGACATCGTAACAAGAGCTATAACTATCCGAGAATTGGAACTGACATTTTGGCTACAACAGACATCAGTAGATGAGAATACACACCGGTATAATATTACCAAAGTTATGGAGCGAACTCTTATAACCACCACTGGACTAGCCCATAAGGAATTGAAGAAATTTAATACTGAATTTCAGGAGTAAATCCTAAAAGCCATCTGAGGGGAGGGGGAATAGCTCAGAAAAGGAAAAACGAGTAGGAAAAACTATAAGACGAAGTCAAACAATTCCCAAAAGATTGGACCCTGTCTGACAAGTTGCTTTACTATATGCAAAGGCTATTTGTACCAAAAAACAAGGACCTTTATGAATCAATAACTGAACGCTGTCATAATGCGAAAATAGAGGGACAATTCAGAGGACAAAAGACCACAGAGATAATCCTGAGTAACTTATAATAGAATTGCCTAGCAGAGAGGGTAAATGATTATGCATGGTCATGTGACGATTGTCAACATAACACCTCCCTGTACTATGTGAAATATGGTCTGCTACAACTACTGTAAATACCTGATGCACCATGGGCATTAATGTCAGTAAACTTTATTGCACAACTACAATTAAGTCATGGAAGTACCCAGATTATGGTAGTAGTTAACAGGTTTAACAAAATGGTCTACTCTGTCAGATTGGATGGAAGAGCTGCTGCGAAAGATGTCACTACAGCTATTATAAAGAAAATATGGTAGCTCGATAGCCAACCATCCAAAATTGTCTGAGACATGGATTCAAGGTTGGCATGAGAATTCTATGAATCCCAGTGCAAACCTTTGGACATAAAAAGGAGAATGACTTTAGCATGCCACCTACAGATGGATGCACAAACAGGGAGAAACAACAAAGTCTGAGAAGATTGTGAGCAAAGTTTGCTCAATTATGATAGGAATGACTGGTACCAATTGTGACCTCTAGCTGAACAGGCCCACAAGAACCAGGCAAATAAATGCACCTGGGATGATGCCGGTCTATGTAAACTGTGGACTTTATCCACAAACTGAATTGATCAAAGCACATGCAGTACAAAATTGAAGAGCCAAACTTTATCTAAATTGGATAACCATGATCCAGGAGTAGGCAAGGTAATTACTCCAACAGACATGTGAGGCTATTGCCAAATACTATTATAGGAAGGCCAAGTAATAATCAAACTAAAACACATTCATAGGTATACGAAGTTGAAGAAACGTAGTTCAAAATTATATAGAACATTCATGATCTTACATACAATGAGGAAATTATGCCTGTAAACTCAACATTTCACATCAATGGAACTACCTATAATGTTCCAGATAATCCTATTACAACCTTATTTGGAGTCTGTACAAACCTACTGGTAACAACCACTCAGGGAGCCCGAATATATAGCAGGAAACCTATAAGAAGTTATAGAAATAATTGTAAGAAGCGGGATACGTTTCTACAGAACGTGAGTACGAGTTCGCTACCAAAAGGTACACAAACCATAGTACTTAGTCAAATCACTGGGTTGTTCTGCAGACAAGCAGACTTGGAAGCCTGTAACAGGTGTAAATAAGATGAGGAAAAGGGTGGAAGAATTCGACAGTGAGAATTCAGAAATGCTGTGGCAGACAGAGCACAGACAATGAGGAAAGGGTTTTCCTACCATGTCCAAGCAACTGCAGAAGGGTTTTTAGCCTGTCTTCATCGGGTCCTAAAGGAGTTAATGTTTAAGGTTTAATACTTATTTGTCTTATTTTTATTTTAAAATTTGAATTTATTTAATAATAGTATTGTATCAAAGTGCTATGGATAGACACCGAGGTGAAATGCAAATGATGGGTTTTGCTAGAGAGCCATGATTTTCATACAGGATGAGCAGAGCATTCTCTCTACTTGAACATGCGAGACAATTGTGGTGTGATATGTAATAGGTGAAATATAAAGGGTATTAAAACCTACCTCTGCATGATGTACAACCTTAATCTTAAGGCTAAGATGACTGGTGAATCAGGAACAGAAACAGTGCCAAAGAATTTACCTGATAGAATCCTTACAGTATCCTGTGCAACAAGTTCTATAGAGATGAACAATAGGAAGATATTATTGTAGAGACCAGCTGAGTAGAGGAAGATAAACTGTGTTACACAAGATTACCAAAAAATCTACCTGAAATATAATTTATCTAAAGAGTATAGGGAAAGGTGTGCTATGAACTACTTGTCCAATAAGCCTTGCATAGAAATAGCTTATATTAAAGGAAGTAGTATTCCATCATAAAAGAGATCACAGGAGTACTATAAGACAGATCAACCTACAAAGAACATGACAGAAAGTGTGAAGACTATGCACTTAAATTGGTTTGAAGCACATCAAGGAATATCTCAAATCATTATTGATATGTGTAAAAAATAAGAGAATTGCGTAGGTTGTGGACAAAAGAACCATACCCACTACATGTACTTAGACAATATTCAAGTTTCAGCAACCTTGATTAGAAGGAGACCATTACAAATGGGCCCCCATAGAGTAAGATTGATAAAATAATGCAGACCAGCATAGAAATACTCTTGTCCTTGACATGTTAGGATTACTAGTTGGTTGTGGGAATTAGTGGATGACAAGGAAATAATCTAAGTTACCTCTTTATTACCAATAATAATGGTATTTGGATAGTGTAGAAGAAACATATTAACTGGTAGTCAGAATCGACTACAAAGGAGTATTGAAGGAAGGAAATCAGCCATGCAATTTCAACCTGAGTAGGAGTACACACATCTTACAAGCTATGTCAAGGGAATTAATAAACAGCAATGTATGCATTAGCAGTAGCTCTATGCACTTTAAAAAAGTGTTTTATGTTTTATCCAAGTGACTTGATGAATAATCTTTTAAGCAGTCAGGCACAGGGCCTAGGGTTTGAAGGATCTCTAATATGGAGCAATACCTAGACAGGAAGCAGACAGTACCAAGGATATGGAGTAGGGGGTAACAGTAGAGTTGAGATGAACGACTTAGGGAAATTAGCTCTAGTCCTTATCATCACGGCGGGGGAGAACGGATCTCATCT
>NW_003298847.1:163851-166118 GCF_000151645.1 Tuber melanosporum | reverse complement strand
TTGCAAACTTTATAAATTCTTACCTGAAAGATATACATACCAGGAAGGAGACACCTACCTCTTTATTAATTATAGTCGACAAAAAATTGAAGTCCTTCTCGACTCTTCATCAAACATATTTCCTTCAACTAATGGCTGGTATAGCAAAGCCATTTACCCTTAATAGAGCAACTTGGTAGGATTAAAATGTATTGATTTAATAGTACAGCAGTAGCTTTTGGAGGGAAGTTTTATACCCATCTTTTATTGTTAGAAAATAACCATCTATCTGAAATAACCTGAAAAATAGGAGAACTAATATCTTATGGGTTGATTATACCATTTAGTTGGTAGCTTGAAGAACATCCTCTATATTACCAATCGATCAGGGTTTGTACAGGATTTTATAAGTTATATTTGATGTTTGTAAATATGACCTATTTAGGGGTTATGTTGGATATGGTATGATTAACAACTAATTTGAGTCATATGATATTATGATTATTGTTCATACATATAACCGGTTTCAGGATGATGTGAGTTTCGCACATGACATAGATTTTAAGTTGTAATCATTATGTTACATGGGAATCATTACTTAGATAGGAGTAAACCTAGTAAGGCTTATTTGAATTTCGCACACATGACCTGTCTAGGGGTCATGGAGGTTATGCATATAACCTAGCAACAGGTTTGGAGAATAACAGATCATGGAGTAATAAGGGGCAGGGCTATACTTGGTATGATAGTTCTATTTATAAGCAGGTTGTGGGAAAGTATATAAATGGCTATAGGTTTGGCTTTTGAGATAGATCTTCATACAACCATCTAAATCTTTTCCTACCTTCTTTCTTCGCATTGTCACCATCTTCAACACCTACCAGATATCACCATGTTGGGCAGATATCTGAATTCGTTCAGTATTCTGACATTGGAAAATGGTGTTTAGTCTACAGTAAGGCAGTCCTGTTCCCGCCTCTCATCACTAGCCAGCAATCTCATGATTCCAGCACTTGGAGCAAATGAATACCATTAGTTACTGGCCCCACTGGGTAACAAGTCTATGGCTTCTGGTTTCCTATCTGCTAGCATGTTTTGCATTCAATTGTTGGGAAGTCTAGTTGTGTTTGAGGAGATCATCCATGTCGTTCTTTGCGCCAGCTCAGGTTTCTTGTTGGATTCTCATAGAGTCCTTAGTCTCTCCTGATGTAAAATACCTTCTGGGTTGCTTGATAGCTGTCCTGTGTCTTTAAAATGTTATTAGAATTTCATCAATTTACATAGGATGGGACCTCAAAGTGCAGTCTTCCAGGTTAATTTATATTTCTATTGTCCAAATCCTAAGATGTCATTTGTCGCTATTCCCAGGATCTTGATTCCAGTGGCATTTTCAGTGGTTCCGTGAACTGTCCTGTTCTCACATTGGTATGGCTTTAACCAGGAATGTTCTTACCGTCCTGTATCAGTTCTCAAATTTGTTTGGAGTGGTGTAGGATGATTGATTACTGGGCCAGACTTGCTCATGTACAGGATTTGCTATACTTACAGATAGTAGTTTGAGGTCACACCTACAACTAGAGGAGCCTACCTCGTGTTTGACTCATTATCTATTCAGGCACTACCACTATCTGTAGTACCAGTGAGGGCACCATTCTCATGTAGTTTTATCAGCCCTTTACTGGCTGGAGGTGGTGGCTGTCTTGTGTAGTCACAATGGATGGAGCTCTCAGCTTCAGTTCTTGGATCTCCTGAGACTACTTGTTGTTGGAGGCTGGGGCTGCAGTA
Source organism: Tuber melanosporum (assembly GCF_000151645.1). Taxonomy (NCBI): domain Eukaryota; kingdom Fungi; phylum Ascomycota; class Pezizomycetes; order Pezizales; family Tuberaceae; genus Tuber; species Tuber melanosporum. The sequence goes on along the minus strand of NW_003298847.1, from coordinate 164,354 downwards.
CTGTCGCTAGGTACCAACAAGTATATTTCTACATGTTTACAAGTTGAAGCTCGGTAAGTATGTATGGGAGAAGGTAAATGAATACGTCTGAAAGCTATATGACTGGTTGGGTGCTCGCTTCAATTCTCAGATCGTCATTTCAGAGGTTGTGATTGGCCATATGCAACACGGGACACCCATGGAACTCTAGATCAGTCACCAGGAATTGGAGCCTCCCTAGTGTGCATTTTGGTTAGTTACTTGACATGGGAACATCTCTAATCTAATGTGCATCATCAGGCTGATTACTTTGAGTTATGACAGCAGAAGGCAATGCAGGCTCTGTCTGTGATATATCTGAATCAGATGGGACATCACTATAGAGATAGAAGCAATTTATATAAGACTCTATGTAGTGTTATTGTAATAAACCAAATGTATACCTATACTGGTATTAAGAGACTACCAAGGTCAGAATTGTAGTAAACCAGAGACGACCACGGTCGGAATGGTGGTAGATGAGA
>NW_003298847.1:157037-163626 GCF_000151645.1 Tuber melanosporum | reverse complement strand
ATATCTCGCTTGATAATGATCAGAATTAATCAGCTTACGAATTGTTCGATGGTAAGTCCAGGTAGAGTTACCCCTTGCTGTAGTGTAACTCAGGATGTTGTTACCCTACTCTTGCACTAGAGTTACCCATCCTTGGACCAAAAGGTATGCAGCAATGGAGACCAGTTACCCTACACTAAAATTCACTTATTGTTGAGAATTTCAGATCAAGTGACAAGATTGCTTGTCATGTGAAACTACAGAATGTGTGGAACTCTCAGCCTGTATGGATTGCTCCCATTCAGCTGGGTGAGTTCCGAACAACCTGTAACATAGAGGTGTGGTGGATAGTACTTCAGCCATATGGGTTACAGGATACATTGAGCCTGGCTTCCAATTAGCTAAGTAGACCTGTCTCTCTTGCTTTGCTTTATTACTATGGAAGCCGTAATTATAGCAGATTTCCGTGTCGATGAAATCTTCAGCAGCTCCTGAAACAAGCATTGCTTATATTGTTGTTCCTTCATTCATTTTGTTGTATATCTTAGTCTTGATCATCACATAATCCCTGTCTTCTTCTCCTCATTGCGTATATAGCGCTGGATAGTAGCTTGCTAATATGATGGATTTTCCAGGTTCGCATATCGAGTCTTCCTGACCAGCTGTTACTGGAGACCCTTGTCTTTTAGCGCCAATTAGTCCAGGGCAATAATCTCATGGATGTTGTATTTCATACAAAATTGGTATTGATTGTTTCCAGCAGCATTGGTTCCTTAGTCTCCCTTGTTTGGTCGGCTCCTGCACTCCCGTATCCTCTATCCTGCTTTTCTGCACTTAATCACAGTTTCCCATTTGTCGTTCTGGCATAGCATTTCTTGGATAGGTATGGAGCTGACCCTGCCCCTGCGTTGTCCAATTCCATTGGTATACCCGTTTACAAGGGACTGCTCTCTCTTTGAGTTGCTTATAGTCTGAATGTCTGATCCATGTTCTGGATTATTTGGCCACCCTTTGTGCTATTGTTCTCTCCCAGTTGTTTTGAACCATTACTACTCGGCTCTCTTTATTGATGGACTATCTTGTAAATCTTTCCAACATCTTGAACGTAGTGTTGGAATTTCACTATGCGGCTCATTGCTGGTCGCTGCAGTTCCTTAATTGTATGACGTAGATAGTGGCATCACCAAATTCTGCCTCATATTGGAGAAATCGACATTTGTTCCAGTATGATGAAAGCTGTTATTTCCTTGTTACGGTTTTTCCAACTTTTTTCAGGGTGTTTCTTTGGCATTAAGATCGCCAAATCTTTTGAAAAATTGTGGCCTTGAATCTGTCATAGATGACCCATTCCCTTTGCTTCAGTCCATCTTGGAAGGGAATAATCCATTGTGCCTTAAGTCCTCTTAATAGTGCTTCTAGATAGGGAATTTTGATATTGGCATGTTGTTCTGCATATCCTTTGACAGTGAAGTTTCCTTTACATTGTACTAGGAATAGTGATAGTTTATCTTTGGCTCCTTCCTATGTGTCTGGTTTCTTTGTGTTTATCTTTTGGAAATTTCCTGGTCCTGCCATTGTATTATGTAATGCCATCAGGGCGACTGAAACAGGGTTTCTGTCATTTGTAAGAGATGGCTTCCTGGTAACAGAGTGGCTGGGGCTGGTACTGACGGTACTGCTGAACCAGACATTCTTCATTATTGTAGGGTTCCTGCAGGCAAGCCATTAGCTGTTGATCTATTTTCTGGTGTTACTGGACTTGCTACCTTCGAGGGCTGGGCTGAAACATGATCTAGGGCATCGCTAAATTCCACTAGATTCAGGGTTTCATCATTGAGGTCAATATCACCTTTGGTATCAGGATTGAGGTAAGGTGTCATGTATTGTTTGGCATCGCTCTGGGTGATACTTTGTGAAGAAGTTATGCTACTGTTGATAGTGAGTTCTGGACGACGTGAACGATCCTTCGGTTCTTCTTCACCTTGTCCTAGCTCTAGGCATCGGTATACGCTTCCAATAGTACAAGACCATATACTTTATCAGGAACACGTATCGTAAGCTATTTCTAACTCTTCTTACTGAATAGTAGTCTTGTCAAAGTAGTAATAAAAGTTGCGATAATAATAAAGAGCATGGAGGTATTTTATATTTTGTAAAGTAATAAGTAGGAAAAGTACTTAGAATTCAATCTAAGTTTATTTAAACATGTACAGCCAATTCTGGCATATGAGGAGCCCCAGGGCCGGGCCCCGAGGTAATCGCATCCTAGATACTACTAAGTATGAATTAAGTAAACTTCAAACGCAGTACCTCAAACATGCCCGCGCCATGCCACAACGCAAACACTACATAAAAACCAATAACAGGAAAATAGAAGTCCACCACTGCCCAGCCTACCTGCCTGCTAAGTTATGCATATAAAATACAGAAATCCAGTACAGGAACCTGAATGTGACCCCGTGATAAGCTCCTCCACACTAGAAACCCTGCTGAGCGCGCTCACTCAATGGTCCTGGGAGACCATGTCAATCACTCTGGCACCCACTCCTATCGGTAAACAACAGAACAACCCAAAACCTAAACGCAGAGAACCGAGAGAAAGCCAACTTACAGAACAAAGGGTCCCTAGCCCAGAGGTTATGAACAATCGTAGATAATCTGGTGTGGACAACAGTAGCAGCGCAATCCAAAAAGCAGGGCAAAAGTAGCCACTATAATGTAGTCACCAAGCCATTAACACCTTGCCAAACATACAAACAAATTTAAGTCACCTTCCAACTCCTCGATACCCACAACAAGTCGTGAACTGGTATAGGAGATGGCCCTTCCAAGTGAGAACCAAGTGGCTAGGGTCAGGTCCAGTCTTGCTTAATGCTGTGCTTCTTATTTCTTTTCCTCTTCAGACCTGTGGGTGTCGGCCTAGTAACAGGGTTAGACGGGCCACCCTTATCACTACCAACCACTACAGCAGGGACGCCACCAGACGGAATATCCCAAACAGACACGGGCTAAGCCACAGAGTACTCAGGCACCAGCCCCTACAAAAGGGGTGATAACACCGTGGCTGGTGTCACCAGACCAAGATCCACACTACATACACATCGATCGAGCGGCTCAACCAGACCCAACGTATCAGGAACTGATCCACCTACACCACCACTCACAACCGAAGCTGCAGCAGGAGCCAGAACAGCCAGCAGCTTCACATTCCCCCAGTAGCTTCTCTACAAGACACTGAGAATTCTCAGAGTCTAGCCCAACCCCCCCAACCCACACCACCATAGTAACTGGAGTGAAAAAGGGGACAGGTAAACAGGGAATAATCATAGAAGCTTCAGCGGCCAAAATCGTGACCACATGGCAAACAGTTGTACGTTTAAAGGCCAAGGCAGTCAACAAGGTGGATATCTCTTTCGCAGCTCGATGGAATCGCTGAGAAACAATGGAGACATGATGCCGAAGACGAGAGACTTCGGCCTCTATGGCAAAGTTCTTGTCAAGGGTACGAGATAGAACTACTGACAAGCTTAAAGTGGACATGGCACAGGGGGTGGATGCTCACTGAGCCATTGCCACTATGAGGAAGCAACGTAGACTTATAACCGAAAGGATGAGCAAAAGGAACAAAGAAGTTCCAGTAAACATAGGAGAAGGTATAACAACGATGCCCCAGGAAGGTAATTAATGTTAAAGACTTGAAGCCTATCATGAGATAGAAATGAAGGACTCAGATTGCATTCACACCAAACATTCACCTTCTGACACGGGATGAAATAAGGAGGAAAAGTACTTAGAAGTTAATCTAATTTTATTTAAACTTGTAGTGCCAACACTGGCATACAACAAGCACCTACCGGTACAGAGATACTGCTAACTGGTATACTACTAATCCTAAGCTAACTATGTCTATGGCCTCGTACGTGCCATTCCCGAGTTATGCCCACACGAGAACTAATTACCAGACCATCAAACATAGCCTTAGCGCGGTTGGCTTCCTCTCTTCATTTCCGGACGGCGCTGGTAGTGGTGGACATTCTTCTCCCCATTTGCACGATCCCCGCTCAGGAATTCCTTGTCCAATTAACAGAAAAACATGACCTTCCAGCCTAAATACCCTCGCACGAAACGTCCATCTGAGTAGAAAACCAATCCAATACAAACTAAACCCACAAGTGACACAATGGCAGACAGGAGGCAACCAACATGTCCACTGCTCACATCTGCATATCAGGCAATTGACCCTATAAACCCACTTCGGCAGTTGCCTCTGAAGAGTGTACCAGTGAGGATGACCTATACCTGCTGCCTGTTCTCTAAACAAAATAACACAGACAAAACAAATTGAATGAGGAAGTAACAAACCAAGAAGGCCAGTGGAGCCTATCTCCCATGGTGCCATGCCTCCTCTCGCGGTATGTAGGACTAAACCAAAGAAACAAAGCAAACCCCAGCAAGTCCCCCAGACAAGACCCAAACAAGTCCAACCAGATGGTCACAATACACTATCCGCATGGGTGGCCATCTGCTAGCCAGTCTGTCAGGGAGCTTTGCAGCTCTCAGCAGCTTTATCCAATAGTCCAAGCCTGACTAGAAATACTTAATTAGACCTTGCCCAACCTGACTCAGGACTGACTGGTACTCGCAGGTGCCTTGCCCCACACCCAATCAGCCCCTCCCAAGCACCACACACCAGAAGTCACAGAGCCCATCCAGTCCCCTTGGCCCCTCATACAAATCTACCATCCACTAGCCACAGGACAGCCTATACATAGCTCCATCAGGCAGTCATAGGTCTTGGCCAAAGCAACAGAGCAGCAACCCCAGACATAGTTGAGCCGAGGGGGGTGTACCAGCAACATTTGGGAGCTGAGAAGGGGGTAGCACCAATAACCTAAGGTACTGACACCAGCCACACCATCCAACCTAGCTGAACTGAAGTCCAACCAAGTCTGAAAAGGGTACCCAGAGGCAGCCAAAGCCTGCCCCACAAGTCGGGTGATAGGCACAGACTAAATGACCAGCAAGAGGTACCCCTAATTGTCACGACATGAAGGGGGAGCCCAAGCAAACAGAAGCAGAAAACCAGAAGGTAGGCCCCACTTGTCATAGGTGAAGCCGCCAAACATAATCTACATCAGAGCTACCTAAGCAAACAGACAATGCAAGTGTCTGGTAGCCAATCATCTAACACCATGCCAGGCAACAACAACAGCTGCGCAGAGTGTAAGATTTTTCCATGTCAAAGCAATTTCCGCCGAAGCGAGGAGGTTACACCTGACAAAACTACCGTAAAGCCACAAGGACAACACTTCAAGGAAATGGTGATAAACAACACTGTAGGATTCTGACTGTAGAATCGTATAGTAACAAGGAGGGGCCAGGCAGGTGCCGCCGTGCCACCTGGGAATTGATTTGGCCGGTACGACATGTTCAACCTTGGAAAGGTCATCACTCTATCCCAAGGGTGTTTTGTATCATGAGATCTAAGGACTACATAGAAACTCTACAAACCTGAGCTGGCCCAAAGAATGACACAGGTTATCCCCCCAAACACAATATTCAATCCCCCCAATCGAATGCAAAACCAGTAAGTATATGATAGACAAGAAGCAGAAGAAATTTTACCGAAAGGAGCTCGTAAGTGAGGGTGACGAAGAGCTCATTGTGCCAGCATCATCCGATAACCAGCAGTCAATGAAACCTAATGCAAACTGGTAATCTATTATGCAATCAACATCACAGGCAGAACTTAATACCAAGAACTCTAGGAACTACTGAGCGAACTCAGATATCTTCCCCTGAACCCAAGGCATCAAAGAATATCGTGGGTGAGATAGAAGCGCTTTTGAGGTACAGTAAAGGCAAGGAGGAGGAAAGTACTTAGAATATAGCATGAAGAGCATATCCTCCTCGGCCGTACTGGCCTGGTTATATAGTCCTCTTCCCACCCTAAGTCATGTGACCTCAAATGGTCACATGCACTAAACCAATTCAAAACAAACTAGTCATGTGACTAAAGTTGCAACATGAGTAAAACCTATGACCTCATAGCAAGGTCATCTGTGAAAACTCATTAATTAATCATAACGCAATATACAAGTCATATGATCCAAAGTGGTCCTATGCACAAAATAATAACATACCTATAACCCATAATCAAAAGTCATGTAAAGAAAAAAACCTTTTCCATGCCATGCTACCATTGTGACATTAACAATATAATCTTATTCTTAAGATTCTATTCTGCTCTACTTACTTCACTTTACTCTTTGTAGTCATAAACAAAATAAGTATATATATTTCGAGCCTTCTTAGACAATGTCGGTCTAATGAAATGAATCTTTGTTGACCTAGACTACTCTGACTCTTTATAGGTTGTCTCCGCCTAACACATACGACACTCTTCAACATATATGAAAGAAACCCCACCAAACAACAGAAACTCCTAAACCTAAGGACCCTGGTACAAAACTATATAATAGAGGTGACTAGATCCAAGTGGTCCTAGGAACCCAATAGCTGATCTCGAGTATAAAGTTAAATAATGGTATCTGCAAACATAACATTTCTCAGTGTCTTCAAGTGGCATACCTCATACCCAGTGTTATGG